>NW_024068619.1:45000-109025 GCF_009389715.1 Phoenix dactylifera
GGTCGCGCGTCCCGGGAGGGCCGACGGACGAAGCCGAAGTGGCGCACGGCCGCCGCGCACGGACGGCCGGCGGCGGCGCCCGTGCGCCGGAAAGTCGTCGGGCGCGCGACGGCTCCGTCGGGGACGAACGGTGCCGGGCACGACCGCCGCGGGGCAACGGACTTGTGCGGAGGGGGGCGGAAGGCCCGCCGTGGCGGCACCAGCCCCCCCTCCCTACCACCCCGACGGGGCATCCGCCCAAAGCCCACCCCAAGCGTTCCAAAGTACCGAGGAGCGTTGCAAAGGGGAACCGCCCGGACATGCGTCCCGGTCGCACGGGATGCGTGTCCCGGTCGCACCGGTCGCGCGTCCCGGGAGGGCCGACGGAGGAAGCCAGCGCACGGCCGCCGCGCGGACGGCCGGCGGCGGCGCCCATGCGCCGGGGCCTCGGCGGGCGCGGGCCGGCTCCCTCGGGGACGAACGGTGCCGGGGACGCCCGCCGCGAGGCGACGGACTTGTGCGGAGTGGAGCGGAAGTCCCGCCGCGGCAGCAGCAGCCCCCCCTCCCTACCACCCCGGCGGGGCATCCGCCCAAAGCCCACCCCAAGCGTTCCAAAGTACCGAGGAGCGTTGCAAACGGGAACGGCCCGGACACGCGTCCCGGTCGCACGGGTCGTGCATCCCGGGAGGGCCGACGGAGGAAGCCGGCGCACGGCCGCCGCGCGGACGGCCGGCGGCGGCGCCCATGCGCCGGGGCCTCGGCGGGCGCGTGCCGGCTCCCTCGGGGACGAACGGTGCCGGGCACGCCCGCCGCGAGGCGACGGACTTGTGCGGAGTGGAGCGGAAGTCCCGCCGCGGCAGCAGCAGCCCCCCTCCCTACCACCCCGGCGGGGCATCCGCCCAAAGCCCACCCCAAGCGTTCCAAAGTACCGAGGAGCGTTGCAAACGGGAACGGGGCGGACACGCGTCCCGGTCGCACGGGATGCGCGTCCCGGTCGCACGGGTCGCGCGTCCCGGGAGGACAGACCGAGCAAGCCGAAGTGCCGCTCACGGCCGCCTCGAGGGCCGTACGGCCCCGGCGCCCGTGCCCCGTGGCACGGGCTAGAGCGTGCCCCCCTGCCACCCCATCGGAGCATCAGCGCAAAGCCCACCACGGGGTAGATAACCGAAGGCAACGAGGGACGGTGGATGCGCATATCCGAGCAGTGGCGATAGGGCCGGAGGGAGCACCGACAGGGCCGTGAGATTTTAAAGTACCGAGGGAATTTGCAAACCGGGCCCGCCCCTCCCCCCGTCCATCGCACGCCGATCGGGGGTCCGGCGCCCCGCGGGGGGCTGCCGGCATGCGCTCCCGGTGCAGGCATCGACGAGCCTTCCGCGACCTCCACTCGGGTCCGAGCCCCCAAGCGCGGATGCCGAAACGCGCCGGCCGCGGCAGCCCCACCCCTGCCACCCCATCGGGGCATCGGCGCAAGGCCCACCCTGTTGGGAACCCGCCCATGCCGCTGATATTTCAAAAAAATTCAGATGGCAGCGGAATCGGCATAAGCGGGATCGACGTTCATCGCATGAACGTTGTTTCATGAACCATTCGTAGTTAGATAAGAATTAAAACTTTTTAAATACATTAGAAGATCAGATCTTCACCTTGTGTGGGTAGATGATCACCGCAAACTGAAGTTCGTGGTCTAGGATGAAGGTTCGCTTGAAGCCGTTCAAGTGCCCGGCCTCTACGGGTATCCACACGAAGCAGTGATCCGATCAAAGCTCTCTTGTCTTCCCGGGGTGCTAGCTCCCTTGCAAAGACTTCTTTTGATGGCTGATTTCCTCTCTTTCAATCAACCCTTGATTGTGCTTGAGAGGAGGAAGAAGAAGGATGAAGAAGAGGAAGAAGAAGAATCCCCACGCAGCCTTCTTTTCTTCCCTGCGTTGGAACCAAGGAAGGAGGCCAAGGAGAGGTGCACGCCTCTTCTTCTTTTCCCCTTGCCGATGGCGGCTGAACCAAGGAAGGGAGAGGGGTGGCCACGTGATGGAAGAGGAGAGGGAGAGCTCATCTAGGGCGCCGGCCCCCTTTGCCCCTTTTTATAACCATCTAGGGCTTCTACAATCTAGGAGCCCTAGAGTTATTTCCTAAGAGGGGCTCTCTTCTCCCTTCTCCACATGGAAAAGGGAGGGGCATATCCCCTTCCTCATGGTAAACCCTAATCCACATTAAGTAGGGTTTGAAAAGCCCTAATGTGGTCAAGCCCTAATCCAATTAGGCTTAGCCCAAGGGTGAACCAATTAGGATCCAATCTAGGTAAGTCCTAATCCAATTAGAACTTAAATCAATTTTGACTTAATTGAACTCTTCAATCCTAATCCAATTAGGAGTCTTATTGATTCATTAGATTAATAATTAATTGTGACTTAAGAAACCCTAATCCAAATTAGGACATATTTGATTTTAGTCCTAATCCAATTAGGACTCTATTTGAATCCGAAGTCCTAATCCGATTAGGACTCTAGGAATCCTACTCCAAGTAGGAATCCAATTTTGATTCAAAATTCCTAATCTCATTAGGATTGTAGGAATCCTATTCCAAGTAGGAATCCCAGTCCTACTCCAACTAGGATTCCCAGTCCTAATCCAATTAGGACTCTAGGAATCCTGCCCGAAGTAGGATTTGTGTTTAAGTCCAATTAATTAATTCCCTTTGTTCCTTCTTCAACTTCTTATTAATCAAATTGATTACTTGTTTCCTAATCACGATTTCAATCATCGGATCGGTCAATACTTCTAGTGTGTGTGACCCCATAGGTTCTATTCTGACTGGTAGTGAGATATATTATGATCTCTATCACAATATCATTGAAAACTCCTTTCAATGGGTTGGAACGATTCCAACTCAACTCGTTAGGGTTTATCGATCATCAAGATAATCCCTATGAGTCCCACCATCCACCAGTGACACCTAGCAGCATGTAGTGGCTACCCAGCAGAATGGAATGATGAACCTCTAGGTGCAGTTAACATGTGATACAGTCCTACTATCGTGGATCCCTACAGGACGGAGGTCATGGACAACTCGTCAAACCCCATCGTCTGTCATATGTCAAGATTTATTCGACTTGAGTTGGATAGTGGAAAACTCTTTTTCCACTTTATATTACTGCCCTGGCCAAGGTCTTAGAACTCAGTCTAACAAATCACATAGGATCACTCCTCTTCTATCAAGGTCGATAGATTCCTTATAGGTGCATACCCTACTCCTACAGTGAACCTACTGCAGCCAATCTACACTGCATGGACCCATATGGCTAGAGACCATGTATGTGTGCAGTCAAACTACAATAACCTCACTGTGAGTAGCCGAAGCACCGCAGGTCAAAGGACCAGTCACACTACTGCAACATCAAGCAAGTCACTGACGAGTGGATAGACATCCAAGTGACTTCTTGTCTTGGTCACGCTCAGTACCCTTGTTCTCTAACAAGCACCTGCACTATCACTTCAGTGTCCCTACACTGTGGACTCAAGTCTCGTCCATCCAGAAGGAAAGTGATCTGTGCACTGATCGGATCGATCACCGTCCTCGTGATGATCCATTGATCAGGAGCATTTAGAAATTAATCACCAATGATACATGGCTCAAATTCTCAACTCTTGAGAATATGTATCATCATCTTATTAATTTCTTGGACGATTCATAGACACATAAACAATATGAATGAAAAGATGCCTTTTATTTATTCAATAATAAATAGTCAAGTACAAAATTATGTCCCTAGAATCAAAAATGTGTCAGCCAAATTGGCTTCTAGGTTATACATCTAACAATCTCCCACTTGCACTAAAGCCAATTGGTCATATATCTTAGGCCCATCTTCTCAAGGTGGGCTTCAGTCTTTTGCTGACTCAGCTGCTTAGTGAACGGGTCTGCCACGTTATCCGCGGAGTCTACTCTCTGCACCTCTACATATTTCTTCTCCACATAGTCGCGTATGAGGTGAAAGCGCCGCTCTATATGCTTAGACTTCTGATGAGACCTTGGCTCCTTAGCAAGGGCTATGGCGCCATTATTATCGCAGTAGAGTGTTATGGCATCTGATGTCATCACGTCCAACTCTGCAATGAATTTCTTGAACCAGAAGCCTTCCTTAGCAGCTTCAGAGGCGGCGATGTATTCAGCTTCCATAGTAGAATCAGCAATGATCGGTTGTTTAGAACTCTTCCAATTTACCGTTCCACCATTGCACAAGAACACATATCCAGATGTTGACTTCCTGTCATCGACATCAGTCATGAAGTCTGAATCTGTGTACCCTTCTACCTTTAACTCTGATGATCCTCCAAAAACCAAGAATAAATCTTTAGTTCTTCTCAAGTACTTAAGAATATTCTTCACAGCTGTCCAGTGTTCTTCACCTGGATTCGACTGATATCTGCTTGTGACACTCACAGCAAGAGCTATATCAGGTCGTGTACACAGCATGGCATACATGAGGCTTCCTATTGCCGATGCATAGGGAATCTTGCTCATGCGTTGAATCTCTTCAGATGTGTTGGGGCACATCTTCTTGGAGAGATGAATTCCATGCCTAAGAGGTAAGAGACCCCTCTTGGAGTTTTCCATGCTGAACCTTTTCAGCACCTCCTCTATGTACATCTTCTGTGAAAGGCCAAGCATCCTTTTAGATCTATCTCTATAGACCTTTATTCCCAAAATATAGGATGCTTCCCCAAGGTCTTTCATGGAGAATTCTTTTGACAACCAGACCTTGACCGAGGTTAGCATGGGAATATCATTCCCTATCAGGAGAATGTCATCTACGTACAGTACGAGAAAAACGACAGCACTCCCACTAACCTTTTTGTAAACACACGGTTCCTCTTCGTTTTTGATGAAATCAAACGTTTTGATTGCGTCATCGAAACGAGTGTTCCAACTCCGAGATGCTTGCTTTAGTCCATAGATGGACCTTTGCAGCTTGCAGACCTTGTGATCTCCATCACTGGAAGTGAAACCCAATGGCTGTTCCATATAGATATCTTCATCAAGATATCCATTCAGGAAAGCAGTTTTCACATCCATCTGCCAGATTTCATAATCATGAAATGCTGCAATGGCAAGCAATGTTCGGATGGATTTTAGCATGGCTACAGGTGAAAAGGTCTCCTGATAGTCAATGCCTTCGTGCTGACTATACCCTTTTGCCACAAGCCTTGCCTTATAGGTCTCTACCTCTCCATCCGAACCTATCTTCCTTTTGTAGATCCATTTGCATCCAATAGGTACAATACCTTCTGGTGGATCTACTAAGGTCCAGACTTGGTTGGAATGCATGGAGTCTAACTCTGACTTCATAGCTTCCAGCCATTTCTCGGAATCGATATCAGATATCGCCTCGTTGTAGGTTTTGGGATCCTGTATGTGATCCCTATCTCCCACTAGGAACATTTCCTCGGTATCCTCTTCTAGTATACTTAAGTATCTATCGGGAGGATGGGAGACCCTACTAGATCTACGAGGTGGTTGAGGGACATCGTGTACTGGCTCTTTATGAATGGGTTCTATAGGATCCATGACTCGTTGCTTTTCAGAGACTTTCTCTTCAAGCTCAATTTTCCTCCCACTGCCTCTATCAAGGATAAACTGATTTTCCAAGAAGATGGCATGACGGCTCACAAACACATTGTGATCCTCTGAGACGTAAAAATTGTATCCTAATGACTCTTTAGGATACCCTATAAAATGAGCACTTATGGTCCTAGCCTCTAACTTGTCCGCCTGTAGTCTCTTGACATGGGCCGGACATCCCCAAATCTTGAGATGACCCAGACTTGGTTTCTTACCATGCCATATCTCATACGGTGTGGTAGGAACGGATTTAGAGGGAACTCTATTCAATAAATAAATCGCTGTGAGTAAGGCATCTCCCCAAAGGAACATAGGTAAATCAGTGAAGCTCATCATGGACCTGACCATATCCAATAGGGTCCGATTCCTCCTCTCTGACACCCCGTTGAGTTGAGGTGTACCCGAAGGTGTCCATTGTGAGACTATGCCGTTTTCTTTGAGATAGTCCCGGAATTCCCCACTAAGGTATTCTCCTCCTCGATCTGATCGAAGAGCCTTAAGAGGTTTTCCAGTTTGTTTTTCTACTTCATTCTTGAACTCTTTGAACTTTTCAAAAGATTCAGACTTGTGTCTCATAAGATACACATACCCATACCGTGAATAATCATCGGTAAAGGTAATGAAGTAAGAATAACGTCCCCTGGCTAGCACATCGAATGGGCCACATACATCTGTATGTATTAGGGTAAGTATTTCAGTGGTCCTCTCCCCATGTCCTACAAAGGGCAGTCTAGCCATTTTTCCTTGAAAACAGGACTCGCAAACTGGATATGACTCGGAAGTCAATGAGCCTAAAAGCCCATCTTTATCCATTTTGTTCATTCTGTCCTCTCCAATATGGCCAAGCCTGAGGTGCCACAAATATCTTTGGTTTATCTCATCTCTAGATCTTTTGGATCCTTTGGCACTCACTTCTTGCTCGGTAACATTCACAGATACATCCATATGTAAATGATAGAGACTGTCGATCATGAAACCACGTGCAACTATTTTATTTCTGAAATAAATAGAACAGCAGTCTTTGTCAAATGTAAAAACATGACCTTCCTGTGCTAGACATGAAACAGAAATCAAATTTCTGCTAGCAACAGGTATATAATAGCAGTCTCTAAGTATTAAACTAAATCCAGACGGTAGTCGCAGATGGTAGGTGCCCACAGCCACAGCAGCAACTTTTGCCCCGTTGCCAACCCGAAGGGTTACCGCACCTTCCGCCAGCCTTCTACTTTCCTTTAGACCCTGCATGGTAGTGTACAGATGAGCACTAGAACCAGAATCTATAACCCAACTAGAAGTAGAAGAAACCGTTAGATTAGTTTCAATTATGAGCAAGTCTATACCTTCTGAAGGTGTGTCACCTTTTTTGTTCTTCAGGCTCTCGAGGTATGAAGGACAGTTTCTCTTCCAGTGGCCTTCGACATTGCAGTGGAAACATTTTCCTTTGTCGTTAGCCTTTTTCTTTTGAACTTCCTTCTTTGGCTTCTTGTCTTTCTTCTGCTTCTTAGCAGGCTTCTTTTTCTTCCAAATAGACTCTCTCTTGGAAGTAGAAACCAATTTGACAACGAAAACGATGCCCCTTGAACTTCTTCAAGGTCCCTAAGGTAGTTACCAATTTATTTAACAATTCTATTTTAGTGCATACAACCTTGTTCATATGGTAGTTTACTATAAACTATTCATATGAAGCTGGAAGGGATTGCGGGATCAAATCCGTTTGCAATTCCTTATGCATGGTCATGCCAAGCTTCTCAAGCTTCTCTAAGTCCTTTATCATGGTCAAACCATGATTGTGGACAGACTGCCCATCGTGCATCTTGGCTTTGAAGAGCTTCTTGGACACTTCAAACCGAGCTGCGTGACTCTGATCACCATACAACTCTTGCAGGTGATTTAATATGTCCCTGGCAGTCTTCATGTTCTCATGCTGGCATTGTAATGCATTGGACATGGATGCCATTGTGCAGCACCTAACTTTATTGTCATTGTTCGTCCACTTAACAAGCGTCTTACGCTGATCAGTGATTGGACGGATTGGTAACATGGGGATTCCATGGTCTAGCATATACCCGAATTTCTCACAATTCAAAATGATTTTTGAAATTTGCTGAGCCAATCTTTATAATTGGGTTTGGTCAAACGGTTGTTCTATAGGATATGAGTTAAGAGTCTAGAAGCTGACTTTATAATCCTCAGAGAGTAAAGATTCTAGTTAGACTTTTGTACTTGATCCTAATCTGTTCTAAGGTCTTTTAGAACAAATGTAACTCCCACTATTTTTTCGAATTCCTCACACTCCTCTGGTAGGAAAACGGAAATCTCACACGACTAGGGTTTCTAGTGGGTACTGCGGTCCCACCGATTTACATGCCACCTCACCTAACAGTTATTGGTGACACATAGATTGATGAATGTACAACTCTTGTATAATGCTTCTCAAGCATGTTGCAGTGTAACTTAGTCTCTAAGCCATGAAGACCTCACCTAACAGTTATTGGTCCCATTTCTTAGTTAAGTCAGACCCACCGTATAACCGTAGGAATAAAGTCGTCATTGGGTCCTCACCTAACAGTTATTGGTGCCCAACCCCACCTTTACCCTACAACATCTCATGTCTATAGAGAGGTCCAGCCCCCCGATGCAATTTGACCACTGTGTCCAGCCGAGACAAATCAACATCAGAAAGGCCTTAGCAGCTCTACTACAGTGGAAGACCTATTGACTTAATATTGGTTAATCAGGTCTTAGTGTTTGCAACTTGAGCCCTTCATAAGAGGTAATCGAACAATTGGCCAGGTAAGCAGGTGGGAGGCTCCCCTTACTCAGAGAGTAAGGTCCTAATTAAGTAACCACCTTTCATGCTTTCCTAGACACCAATTAGATCAATTAATCTAATATGACTTGCTCATGTCGGTTCACTCTCGACTTGATTGAGGAGGTTTTGATTTAGGTCTCAATTGGGTTTGCTACATCACATGTAAACCTATCTACCCGACTCGCATTCACATCACATGCAAATGGTACATCACAGGCAGTTATAATCGCAGCATCAAATAAAGTTAAACCTTGAATAGGTGATGATCATGGATTCTAATTAGGTCGTATTACAAGCACATGCACATCAATCGATCAAGTGGTCTTCAACTCTTGAATTGGTTCCAAGCCTCCTTGATTCGATCCTTGATCAACTCTTGATCCCATCGCCATCAACCGCTTAGATCACCTTTCATCTCATGCCTTTACTTCAACTTGATCGTTGATGTACATCACATCACAGAAATACAACCAGATGTAAAATAAAAATAAAAATAATTTACATCTCCTTTTAGGAGGCACGCAGGCCTCTCAAAATATCAAATAAGATGCATGCAAGCATCTGAAAAATTACATGACATCGCAGATCACATCGCAGGTCATTACATTTGATACCAAAAGGGTTTGAATCCTATGATCATCACCGTATGCAATAATTATAATTTTCAGATCTGAAAACTAACTGATTATATCATGACATAGGTCGCTGATCATGCTAATCATGATTCTAAACTTTGTAATCCCATTAACAATGCAATTAGAATCATCTTTTTATCACATAAAAATCAGCATGCAAAAAATCAGCACCCCTGAAAAATCTGCATGCAGAATTTTTCAGCATGCATGATCATTCAATTTTCAGATCTAATAAGCCTTTAGATAATTAATTCTTACCTTAATCTATGAAGCCTAGGCTCTGATACCACTGTTGGGAACCCGCCCATGCCGCTGATATTTCAAAAAAATTCAGATGGCAGCGGAATCGGCATAAGCGGGATCGACGTTCATCGCATGAACGTTGTTTCATGAACCGTTCGTAGTTAGATAAGAATTAAAACTTTTTAAATACATTAGAAGATCAGATCTTCACCTTGTGCGGGTAGATGATCACCGCAAACTGAAGTTCGTGGTCTAGGATGAAGGTTCGCTTGAAGCCGTTCAAGTGCCCGGCCTCTACGGGTATCCACACGAAGCAGTGATCCGATCAAAGCTCTCTTGTCTTCCCGGGGTGCTAGCTCCCTTGCAAAGACTTCTTTTGATGGCTGATTTCCTCTCTTTCAATCAACCCTTGATTGTGCTTGAGAGGAGGAAGAAGAAGGATGAAGAAGAGGAAGAAGAAGAATCCCCACGCAGCCTTCTTTTCTTCCCTGCGTTGGAACCAAGGAAGGAGGCCAAGGAGAGGTGCACGCCTCTTCTTCTTTTCCCCTTGCTGATGGCGGCTGAACCAAGGAAGGGAGAGGGGTGGCCACGTGATGGAAGAGGAGAGGGAGAGCTCATCTAGGGCGCCGGCCCCCTTTGCCCCTTTTTATAACCATCTAGGGCTTCTACAATCTAGGAGCCCTAGAGTTATTTCCTAAGAGGGGCTCTCTTCTCCCTTCTCCACATGGAAAAGGGAGGGGCATATCCCCTTCCTCATGGTAAACCCTAATCCACATTAAGTAGGGTTTGAAAAGCCCTAATGTGGTCAAGCCCTAATCCAATTAGGCTTAGCCCAAGGGTGAACCAATTAGGATCCAATCTAGGTAAGTCCTAATCCAATTAGAACTTAAATCAATTTTGACTTAATTGAACTCTTCAATCCTAATCCAATTAGGAGTCTTATTGATTCATTAGATTAATAATTAATTGTGACTTAAGAAACCCTAATCCAAATTAGGACATATTTGATTTTAGTCCTAATCCAATTAGGACTCTATTTGAATCCGAAGTCCTAATCCGATTAGGACTCTAGGAATCCTACTCCAAGTAGGAATCCAATTTTGATTCAAAATTCCTAATCTCATTAGGATTGTAGGAATCCTATTCCAAGTAGGAATCCCAGTCCTACTCCAACTAGGATTCTCAGTCCTAATCCAATTAGGACTCTAGGAATCCTTCCCGAAGTAGGATTTGTGTTTAAGTCCAATTAATTAATTCCCTTTGTTCCTTCTTCAACTTCTTATCAATCAAATTGATTACTTGTGATTCCTAATCACGATTTCAACCATCGGATCGGTCAATACTTCTAGTGTGTGTGACCCCATAGGTTCTATTCTGACTGGTAGTGAGATATATTATGATCTCTATCACAATATCATTGAAAACTCCTTTCAATGGGTTGGAACGATTCCAACTCAACTCGTTAGGGTTTATCGATCATCAAGATAATCCCTATGAGTCCCACCATCCACCAGTGACACCTAGCAGCATGTAGTGGCTACCCAGCAGAATGGAATGATGAACCTCTAGGTGCAGTTAACATGTGATACAGTCCTACTATCGTGGATCCCTACAGGACGGAGGTCATGGACAACTCGTCAAACCCCATCGTCTGTCATATGTCAAGATTTATTCGACTTGAGTTGGATAGTGGAAAACTCTTTTTTCACTTTATATTACTGCCCTGGCCAAGGTCTTAGAACTCAGTCTAACAAATCACATAGGATCACTCCTCTTCTATCAAGGTCGATAGATTCCTTATAGGTGCATACCCTACTCCTACAGTGAACCTACTGCAGCCAATCTACACTGCATGGACCCATATGGCTAGAGACCATGTATGTGTGCAGTCAAACTACAATAACCTCACTGTGAGTAGCCGAAGCACCGCAGGTCAAAGGACCAGTCACACTACTGCAACATCAAGCAAGTCACTGACGAGTGGATAGACATCCAAGTGACTTCTTGTCTTGGTCACGCTCAGTACCCTTGTTCTCTAACAAGCACCTGCACTATCACTTCAGTGTCCCTACACTGTGGACTCAAGTCTCGTCCATCCAGAAGGAAAGTGATCTGTGCACTGATCGGATCGATCACCGTCCTCGTGATGATCCATTGATCAGGAGCATTTAGAAATTAATCACCAATGATATATGGCTCAAATTCTCAACTCTTGAGAATATGTATCATCATCTTATTAATTCCTTGGACGATTCATAGACACATAAACAATATGAATGAAAAGATGCCTTTTATTTATTCAATAATAAATAGTCAAGTACAAAATTATGTCCCTAGAATCAAAAATGTGTCAGCCAAATTGGCTTCTAGGGCATACATCAAACACACCCTGGGGTAGATAACCGAAGGCAACGAGGGACGGTGGATGCACATATCCGAGCAATAGCGATAGGGTCGGAGCGAAGACCGAGGGGGTCGGAGGGTTTTAATGTTCCGAGGGAAGTTGGAAACGGGGCCCGCCCGGACGCCCGTCCCTCACACGCCGATCGGGGGTCCCGCACCCCGCGGGGGGCTTGTTGGCAGCGACCCGCACCGGAACCCACTCACACCGGCACTGCCCACCAACGTCGGAAAACAAAGAGAGAATAACTCTCTCGCTCCCTCGACACCGGACTCAAGGATCACCTCTTCGCTTATCCGTACGAAGGGCAAAAGATTACCCTGGTATCAGTAAGGGTAAAGCACTTGAGCACCGCAGCGGATTATCAAACACAAAAGAAGAAGGAAGAAGAAGATAGCAAAGCAAACACAAAGATGTAACGAGGTTCGGCTACAAATAGCCTACGTCCTCCACCGCTCCAAATCTCAACTAGGATGAATTGATTACAGAGATGGCACACACCCGAACGATCACACGAGATCGCTCTACAAGAGATTCACACAGAATTTCCTTTGCACAAGAAGTAGGATCCCAATCCTCTTCTTCTCTAGAACCCTAGCCTCACAAACAAGAGTCTCTATCAAATATACGGCCAATCACTTTACCCTAGGGCTCTCATGAGTCCTATATATAGTCTCAAGACCTTCAGATGATCATAGCCGTCGAAACGCCAACAAAACACCAAAAAAAAACTCATCCGTATGATTTCCCGCGAGCCCGAGTCGACTCGGCTGAAGTCCGAGTCGACTCTGGCACGTTTGAACAACTTCCAGTTTAACTGGCACGATCTCGAGTCGACTCCACTGTATCTCGAGTCGACTCAACGATGCTCCGAGTCGACTCGACTGTAGTTCGAGTCGACTCTGACAGTCCAGACAGAAACATGTTTTTTTGCGGCTTTCTCCTCTCGGGTCGACTCGACAGACCTCGAGTCGACTCGACTGTTCCCGAGTCGACTCGACTGTAGCTCGAGTCGACTCCGACAGTGTTAGAAGTATGCCCTAGAAGCCAATTTGGCTGACGCATTATTTTATTCTGGGACATAAATTTGTACTTGACCTAATAATGAATTTATTAGAATGGGCATTCTTTTCATTCATGTTCTTATGTGTCCATGAATCGTCCAAGAAATTAATAAGATGATGACGCATATTCTCAAGAGTTGAGAATTTGAGGCATGTGTCATTGGTGATTAATTTCTGAATTGCTCCTGATCGATGGATCATCACGAGGACGGTGATCGATCCGCTGAGATTAGTGCACAGATCGCTTTCTTTGATGGACGAGTCTTGAGTCCACAGTGTGGCGACACTGGAGCAATTGTGCAAGTGCTTGTTAGAGAACAAGGGTACTGAGCGTGACCATAGCAAGTAGTCACTTGGATGTCTATCCACTCGTCAGTGACTTACTTGATGCTGTAGTTATATGACTGGTCCTTTGACCTGCGATGCCTCGGCTATTCACAGTGAGGTTGCTGTAGTTTGACGAGCACATAAACATGAGCCCTAGCCAATTGGGTTCTTGTGGTGCAGATTGGCTGCAGTAGGTTCATTGTAGGAGTAGGGGTGCATCTAGATGGAATCTATCGATCTTGATAGGTTAAGAGAGATCCTATGTGATTTATGAGACTGAGTTCGTAAATCCTCGGCCGGGGTAGTATGTACAGTGGAAAAGGAGTTTTCCATTCTCGAACTTAAGTCGAATAAATCTTGACATATGACAGACGATGGGGTTTGACGAGTTATCCATGACCTCCGTCCTGTAGGGATCCACGATAGAAGGACTGTATTATATACTAACTGCACCTAGAGGTTCATCATTCTATTCTGCTGGGTAGCCACTACATGCTGCTAGGTGTCACTGGTGGATGGTGAGACTCACAGGGACTATCTTGATGATTGATGATCCCTGGTGAGTTGAGTTGGAATTGTTCCAACCCATTGAAAGGAGTTTTCAATGATATTGTGATAGAGATCGCAGTATATCTCACTACCAGACAGAATAGAACCTATGAGGTCACACACATTAGAGGTATTGACCGATCTGATGGTTGAATTGTGATTTGCAATCACAAATAATTTATAATTATCAATTTGATTGATAATTGTTTTAACTCACTAAAAGTTAGTGAGTAGAAGAAGGAATAATTGCAATTGGATTGCAATTTAATTAAATCAATTGGACTTAATTAATTGGGCTTGATCTTATTTAATAAGAGTCCTATTTGCAGTAGGACTCCTAGAGTCCTAATTAGATTAGGACTTCAAATTAAATTAGAGTCCTACTTGGAGTAGGTTCCTAAAGTCCTAATTGGATTAGGACTAAAATTATATGAGTCCTAATTAGTTTAGGATTCCTAAAGTCCTAATTAATTTTGATCTAATAAATTAAGATGACTCCTAATTGGATTAGGATTGAAGAGTTCAATTGAGTCATGATTCAATTGGGTCCTAATTAGATTAGGACTCTAAGAGTCATAATTGATTTAATCTTATGGATAAACATGAGGATATTAAGGGGCCTAAAAATGGAGCCCATGCATATCATGAGATGAGGCTTGGGCGTGGGGCATGAGAGGATAAGAGGGAGGGGCATACCCTCTCTCTTCCCACGTAATAGCCAAGGAGATAGACGTGAGCTCCTAATTTGTAGGAGCTCACGCCTAGGGTTCAAAAAAAAGGGGAGCTTGTGGCCCCCTCCTCTTATCAAATAAAATATACGGCATCCCCCTCTTCCAGGAAGTATCAAGCGGCAAACAAACATAAAAAAAGGGGGAATAAGGGGCGGACCCTGCAATGGAATTGTGTGGCTGTTTTGATGCCGTGAGATCCCTCTTCTCTCCTTGTTTTTTTGTGCCGTGAGAGTGCTTCCTCCCCTCTTGGTTTTTGTGCCATGGGAAAGCCTCCTTCCTCTTGGGTTTTCAGCCGTGAGAGTGCCTCCTCCCCTCTTGGTTTTTGTGCCATGGGCAAGCCTCCTTCCTCTTGGGGTTTTCAGCCATGAGCATCAAAGAAAAATAGGGTGGTGTATGGCTTTCTCTCTTCACCCTTCTTCCATCCACAAGAATAAAAGAAAAAGGAGGCAGCAAGATGGGATCTTCTTCCTCCCTTTCAAGTCCTTCTTCTTCCTCTTGAGATCTATCAAAGAGTTGATAAATCAAGAGAGGATTTCAGCCATCAAAACATATCTCTGCAAGGGAGCTAGCACCCCGGGGAGATTAGAGAGTTTGGATTGGTTCTCTGCCTCGTGTGGATACCCGTAGAGGCCGGACGCGTGTGCGGCTTCAAGTGAACCTTTCAACAAATACCACGATCATCAGATTGCGGTGAATATCTACCCGCACAAGGTGAAGATCTGATCTTCCTAATATTATGTAAAAGTATTTAATCCTAATCTATCTACGAACATCGGTTTTAAAATACGTTCATGAGATGAACGGAATCTCGCGCATGTATTCCGCTGCGCGCAGAATTTTTCTGAAATTTTCTGCGGCGTGCGAGGGATTCCAATAGTGGTATCAGAGCCAGGTTGCGTAGATTAAGATTAGGATTAAATGATTAAGGCATAATAGATCTGAAAATTTAAAGATTATGCTTGCTGAATTTTTCTGCATGCAGAATTTTCAGCTTGCTGATTTTTCTGCATGCTGATTTTCTATGCGATTAGATTAATGATTCTATTGATTTGTTAATGAGATTAAAAATATTTAGAATCATATCTTGCATGATCAGCAACTCATAAGATGACATAATCTGTTAAATATTCAGATCTGTAAATTTTATTTAATGCATGAGATGCGTATGGTGATGATCATGGATGGACCCTTTACATGTGCTGAAATGTTCTGTGATGTTCTGTGATGTTATGTGATGCATGTAAATCAGATTTTCAGATGCCTGCGTGCATCTTATATTGATGTATTAGAGACCTGCGTGTCTCATGAAAAAGGGTTGTAACTATTATTTAATTTTATTTATTTTTAAAGTTATCTGGGATGTAATCTGTGATGTGTTGCATGTCAATGGTTGATCGGTGCATGCCTCTACAAGCACGATTTGCGCGGATCGAGATCAAGGGTTGATTGGAGATGGATCAAGGAGTTGATCGCAATTGGACCAAGGGTGCTCAAGATCGAGTCAAGAGTTGAAGACGATCTAACCAATTGACGTGCATGTGCTTGTACTATGACCCCATCCTGGATCCATGATCATCACCAGTTTAATTTTTGTTATTATGCCTGGATGTTTATGTTTATGTTTATGCATAGCGGGTAGATAATTATTTGCATGAGATGTAGATAATTAAATGAAAGAGACCTAAATTAAATCTCCTCGAAAATATTAAGTCTAGCGGTCTTCCACCGTAGTAGAGCTGCTAAGGTCTTTCCGGCGTTGATTTGTCTCGGCTGGATACAGTGGGCAAGTTGCATCGGGGGACTGGACCTCTCTATTAGGCATGAGATGTTGTAGGGGTAAAGATAGGGTTGGGCCCAATAACTGTTAGGTGAGGGACCCAATGACGGCTTTACTTCTGCGGTTATATGGTGGGTCCGACTTAACTAAGGAATGGGGCCAATAACTGTTAGGTGAGGTCTTCATTACTTAGAGACCTGATAGCGCTACAACTTGCTTGAGAAGCATTGTACAAGAGTTGTACACTCATCGTTTATTTGTCACCAATAACTGTTAGGTGAGGTGGTATGTAAATTGGTGGGACCGTAGCACCCCACTTGAAACCTAGAGTCGCAAGGTTTCCGTTTCTCTACTAGAGGAGTGTGAGAGATTCGAGAAAATAGTGGGAGGTATATTTGTTTTAAAAGGCCCTAAAATAAATAGAGATCAAGTACAAAATTCTAATTAGAATCTTTACTCTCTGAGGATTAGAAATTCAGCTTCTAGACTCTTAACTCATATCCTATAGAACAACCGTTTGACCAAACCCAATTATAAAGACTGGCTCAGCAAATTTCAAAATAGTTTTGAATTGTGAGAAATTGGGGTATGTGCTAGACCATGGAATCCCCGTGTTACCAATCCGTCCGATCACTGATCAGCGTAAGACGCATGCTAAGTGGACGAACAATGACAATAAAGTTAGGTGCTGCACAAAGGCATCCATGTCCAATGAATTTTAATGCCAGCATGAGAACATGAAGATTGCCAGGGACATATTATATCACTTACAAGAGTTGTATGGTGAACAGAGTCACGCAGCATGTTTTGAAGTGTCCAAGAGGCTCTTCAAGGCCAAGATGTGTGATGGGCAGTCTGTCTATGATCATGGTTTGACCATGATAAAGAACTTAGAGGAGCTTGAGAAGCTCGGCATGACCATGCACAAGGAATTGCAAACGGATTTGATCCCGCAATCCCTTCTAGCTTCATATGAACAGTTTATAGTAAATTACCATATGAACAAGATTGTATGCACCAAAATAGAATTGTTAAATAAAATTGGTAACTACCTTAGGGACCTTGAAGAGTTCAAGGGGCATCGTTCTCGCTGTCAAGTTGGTTTCTACTTCCAAGAGAGAGTCTACTTGGAAGAAGAAGAAACCTGTGAAAAGGCAGAAGACCGAGAAAAGGCCAAGTAAGGAAGTTCCAAGAAAAAGGCCGATTGCAAGAAAAAGTGTTTCCATTGCATCATAAGACGGCCATTGGAAGAGGAACTGTCCTACATACATGGAAAGCATAAAGAGTAAGAAGGGTGACAGACCTTCAGAAGGTATGCCAGATATGCTCATTATTAAAAGGATACTTAGAGACTGTTACCTGTTGCAAACAGAAATTTGATTTCTGTATCTTATTTAGCACAGAAAGATTTTTATAAGACTATTGTTCAATTTGTTTGAGAAATAAATTGGATGCATATGGTTTTATGATTGACCGTCTCTATCACTTACATTTGGATGTACCTGTGAATGTATCTAAGCAAACAGTGAGTACCATAGGATCCAAAAGGATCTAGAGATGAGATAAATCTAAAGTATTTGTGGCACCTCAGGCTTGGTCATATAGGAGAAGACAGAATAAACAAATTGAAGAAATATGGGCTTCTGAGCTCATTGACTTTCGAGTCATATCCGATTTGTGAATTCTGCCTTCAAGGAAAGATGACCAAATTATCCTTTTTAGGACATGGGAGAGGTCCACTGCGATGCTTATCCTAGTACACACTTATGTGTGTGGCCCATTCGATGTGCAGGCTAGGGGTTGTAATTTTTTACTTCATTTACCGATGATTACTCACGGTATGGATATGTGTATGAGACACAAATCTGAAATTTTTGAAAGGTTCAAAGAGTTCAGATATGAAGTAGAAAAACAAACAGAAAAACTCATTAAGGTTCTTCGATCAGATCGAGGAGGTGAATACCTTAGTGGAGAGTTCCGTGATTATCTCAAGGAGAATGGTATAGTTTCATAATGGATCCCTCCTGGTACACCTCAGCTTAACAGAGTGTCGGAGAGGAGGAATCAGATCCTATTGGATATTGTCAGGTCCATGATGAGCTTCACTGATCAACCCTTGTTTCTTTAGAGAGATGCCCTATTTTCAGCTATTTACATATTGAATAGTGTTTCCTCTAAGTCTGTTCCTACCACACTATATGAGATATGACATGGTAAGAAGCTGAGTCTTGGTTATTTCAAGATTTGGGGATGTCCGGCCCAAGTCAAATGACAACAGGCGGACAAGTTAGAGGATAGGACAATTAGTGCTCGTTTTATAGAATATCCTAAAGAGTTATTTGGATACAATTTTATGTCCCAGAGAATCACAAAGTGTTTGTGAGCCGACATGCTATCTTCATGGAAAATAGTTTATCCTTGATAGAGGCAGTAGGAGAAAAATTGAGCTCGAAGAGAAAGTCTCTAAAGAGCAACGAGCCATTGTGCCTATAGAACCTATTCATATCGAGCCAGTACATGTTGTACCTCCTCCACCTCGTAGATTTAGTAGGATCTTCCATCCTCCTGAAAGGTACTTAGGTATACTTACAGAGGATGTAGAGGAAGTGTTCCTCATGGGAGATAGGGATCAAGGTAAGGATCTCAATACCTACAACGAGGCGATGTTAGACATTGATTCCGAGAGATGGCTGGAAGCCATGAAGTTAGAGATAGACTCCATGCATTCCAACCAAGTCTGGACCTTAGTAGATTCACCGGAAGGTATAGTACCTATTGGGTGTAAATGGATCTACAAGAGAAAATTAAGTTCGGATGGCTAGGTAGAGACCTATAAGGCAAGGCAAATGGCGAAAGGTTATAGTCAGTGCGAAGGCACTGATTATCAGGATACTTTTTCACCTGTAGCCATGCTGAAGTCCATTCGAATATTGCTTGTTGTTGTAGCATATCATGATATTGTGATGGTGATCACAAGGTCTGTAAGCTGCAAAGGTCCATCTATGGACAAAACAAGTATCTCGGAGTTGGAACACTCGTTTCAACAATATAATCAAATCGTTTGATTTCTTCAAGAACGAGGAGGAACCATGTGTTTATAAGAAGATTAGTGGGAGGGCTATTGCATTCCTCGTATTGTACGTGGATGATATCCTAAGTCAAGGTTTGGTTGTCTAAGGAATTCTCCATGATAGACTTTGGAAAAGCATCCTATATTTTGGAAATTAAGGTCTATAGAGATAGATTTAAGAGGATGCTTGTCCTGTCACAGAATATTACATAGAGGGAGTGTTGAAGAGGTTCGGCATGGAAACCTCTAAAAGGGGATTATTACCCCTTAGGCATGGGGTAAATCTCTTCAAGAAGATGTGCCCCAACACATCTGAAGAGATTCAGTGGATGAGCAAGATCCCTTATACTTCGGCTATAGGGAGCCTCATGTATACCATGCTATGTACATGACTTGATATAGTACATGCTGTGAGTGTCACGAGCATATATCAGTCAAATCCAGGCAAGAAGCACTGGATAGCTGTGAAGAACAGTCTTAAGTACTTGAGAAGAACTACGGACATGTTCTTGGTCTTTGAAAGAAGATCAGAGTTGAAGGTAGAAGGATGCACACATATTGATGATAGAAAGTCTACATCAGATTATATACAATGATGGTTCAGTAAATTGGAAGAGTTCCAAACAACCGATTATTGTAGATTCTACCTTAGAAGCTGAATGTTTAGCCGTATCTAAGGGTGCAGTGGAAACCTTCTGGTTTAATAAGTTCATTGCTGAGTTAGGTGTAATGTCATCAGATGCCATAACACTCTACTGCGATAACAAAGGCACCATAGCACTAGCTAAAGAGCCAAGGTCTCACCAGAAGCCGAAGCACATAGAGCGGTGGTTTAACCGAATAAGCGACTACCTTGAAAAGAAATAAGTAAAGGATCAGAGAGTAGACTCCACAGGAAATGTGGTGGACCCATTCACTAAGCAGATAAGTCAGCAGAAAACTCAAGCGCATCTTGAGAAGATGGAGCTTAGGTTTATAGCTGATTGGCTTTAGTGCAAGTGGGAGATTGTTAGAAGTATGCCCTAGAAGCTAATTTGGCTGACGCATTATTTTATTCTGGGACATAAATTTGTACTTGACCTAATAATGAATTTATTAGAATGGGCATTCTTTTCATTCATGTTCTTATGTGTCCATGAATCGTCCAAGAAATTAATAAGATGATGACGCATATTCTCAAGAGTTGAGAATTTGAGGCATGTGTCATTGGTGATTAATTTCTGAATTGCTCCTGATCGATGGATCATCACGAGGACGGTGATCGATCCGCTGAGATTAGTGCACAGATCGCTTTCTTTGATGGACGAGTCTTGAGTCCACAGTGTGGCGACACTGGAGCAATTGTGCAAGTGCTTGTTAGAGAACAAGGGTACTGAGCGTGACCATAGCAAGTAGTCACTTGGATGTCTATCCACTCGTCAGTGACTTACTTGATGCTGTAGTTATATGACTGGTCCTTTGACCTGCGATGCCTCGGCTATTCACAGTGAGGTTGCTGTAGTTTGACGAGCACATAAACATGAGCCCTAGCCAATTGGGTTCTTGTGGTGCAGATTGGCTGCAGTAGGTTCATTGTAGGAGTAGGGGTGCATCTAGATGGAATCTATCGATCTTGATAGGTTAAGAGAGATCCTATGTGATTTATGAGACTGAGTTCGTAAATCCTCGGCCGGGGTAGTATGTACAGTGGAAAAGGAGTTTTCCATTCTCGAACTTAAGTCGAATAAATCTTGACATATGACAGACGATGGGGTTTGACGAGTTATCCATGACCTCCGTCCTGTAGGGATCCACGATAGAAGGACTGTATTATATACTAACTGCACCTAGAGGTTCATCATTCTATTCTGCTGGGTAGCCACTACATGCTGCTAGGTGTCACTGGTGGATGGTGAGACTCACAGGGACTATCTTGATGATTGATGATCCCTGGTGAGTTGAGTTGGAATTGTTCCAACCCATTGAAAGGAGTTTTCAATGATATTGTGATAGAGATCGCAGTATATCTCACTACCAGACAGAATAGAACCTATGGGGTCACACACATTAGAGGTATTGACCGATCTGATGGTTGAATTGTGATTTGCAATCACAAATAATTTATAATTATCAATTTGATTGATAATTGTTTTAACTCACTAAAAGTTAGTGAGTAGAAGAAGGAATAATTGCAATTGGATTGCAATTTAATTAAATCAATTGGACTTAATTAATTGGACTTGATCTTATTTAATAAGAGTCCTATTTGCAGTAGGACTCCTAGAGTCCTAATTAGATTAGGACTTCAAATTAAATTAGAGTCCTACTTGGAGTAGGTTCCTAAAGTCCTAATTGGATTAGGACTAAAATTATATGAGTCCTAATTAGTTTAGGATTCCTAAAGTCCTAATTAATTTTGATCTAATAAATTAAGATGACTCCTAATTGGATTAGGATTGAAGAGTTCAATTGAGTCATGATTCAATTGGGTCCTAATTAGATTAGGACTCTAAGAGTCATAATTGATTTAATCTTATGGATAAACATGAGGATATTAAGGGGCCTAAAAATGGAGCCCATGCATATCATGAGATGAGGCTTGGGCGTGGGGCATGAGAGGATAAGAGGGAGGGGCATACCCTCTCTCTTCCCACGTAATAGCCAAGGAGATAGACGTGAGCTCCTAATTTGTAGGAGCTCACGCCTAGGGTTCAAAAAAAAGGGGAGCTTGTGGCCCCCTCCTCTTATCAAATAAAATATACAGCATCCCCCTCTTCCAGGAAGTATCAAGCGGCAAACAAACATAAAAAAAGGGGGAATAAGGGGCGGACCCCGCAATGGAATTGTGTGGCTGTTTTGATGCCGTGAGATCCCTCTTCTCTCCTTGTTTTTTTGTGCCGTGAGAGTGCTTCCTCCCCTCTTGGTTTTTGTGCCATGGGAAAGCCTCCTTCCTCTTGGGTTTTCAGCCGTGAGAGTGCCTCCTCCCCTCTTGGTTTTTGTGCCATGGGCAAGCCTCCTTCCTCTTGGGGTTTTCAGCCATGAGCATCAAAGAAAAATAGGGTGGTGTATGGCTTTCTCTCTTCACCCTTCTTCCATCCACAAGAATAAAAGAAAAAGGAGGCAGCAAGATGGGATCTTCTTCCTCCCTTTCAAGTCCTTCTTCTTCCTCTTGAGATCTATCAAAGAGTTGATAAATCAAGAGAGGATTTCAGCCATCAAAACATATCTCTGCAAGGGAGCTAGCACCCCGGGGAGATTAGAGAGTTTGGATTGGTTCTCTGCCTCGTGTGGATACCCGTAGAGGCCGGACGCGTGTGCGGCTTCAAGTGAACCTTTCAACAAATACCACGATCATCAGATTGCGGTGAATATCTACCCGCACAAGGTGAAGATCTGATCTTCCTAATATTATGTAAAAGTATTTAATCCTAATCTATCTACGAACATCGGTTTTAAAATACGTTCATGAGATGAATGGAATCTCGCGCATGTATTCCGCTGCGCGCAGAATTTTTCTGAAATTTTCTGCGGCGTGCGAGGGATTCCAACAGATAGTCCACCAGACGGAACTATTCAGAATTGATTCTCCTTCAATTCTCTTCATCACTAAAGGTCTCCACATACCCCAACAATCTCCCACTTGGAGACCTTGGGTATATTCTCTTGTTACTTGGTTCTCCTCTGTGCTCCCACTGAAACTGGATCATCCTAGTGAAATCGGTACGATGCCTCCTCAACGTCTTCAAGCATGAAGACCAGCAGAAGCTGAACAGCTCCTCAGCTTCTCCACCGTGACGACCTTCATCAACATATCTGCAGGATTCTGACTTGTATGAATTTTCTCCAACTTGACGAGTCCCTGCTCGAGCAATGACCTCACGAAGTGGTACCGTATGTCAATATGCTTCGTCCTTGAATGAAAAGCTGAATTCTTCGCCAGATGAATTGCACTTTGACTGTCTGAATATAACATGCAATCCTTCTGTTCCTTCCCAAGCTCCTTCATCAAGCCTTGAAGCCATATTAGTTCCTTGCACGCCTCTGTGGCTGCCACATACTCCGCCTCCGTAGTCGACAATGCAACAACTGGTTGCAACCTGGAAATCCAACTGACGGCTCCACTGCCCAAGGTGAACAAGTACCCTGTCGTGCTTCTCCTGCCGTCCAAGTCCCCTGCCATGTCTGAGTCCACATAGCCCTGTAACCGGATCTCAGAACCTCCATAGCACAATGACATGTGCTCAGTGCCTTTCAGATACCTCAGTATCCATTTGACTGCGCGCCAATGCTCCAAGCCTGGGCAGCTCATGAAGCGACTCACAACTCCCACTGCTTGAGCAATGTCTGGTCTTGTACACACCATAGCGTACATCAAGCTCCCCACCGCCGATGCATACGGAAATTTTGACATATTGAGCTCCTCCACCCGCGTCTTCGGACTTTGTCCTTTTGAAAGCTTTAAGTGGGCACCTAGTGGTGTGCCAACAGATTTGGCACCCTCCATGCAGAATCTCCTGAGTACTCGGCTGATGTACTCCGCCTGAGATAGTCTGAGGATATGTTTAGACCTATCTCTGCTGATCCGCATCCCAAGGATCTGTTTTGCTGCTCCTAGATCCTTCATTGCAAATTTTCTTGACAGCTTCAGCTTCAATTTTGCAATCTCATGCATGCTAGCTCCTACAACTAACATGTCATCAACATACAATAGCAAGATAATGTAAGATGTACCAAAGTCCCGGAAGTAGCAACAGTGATCTTCCTGACATCTCCTGTATCCTATCTCAAGCATGTAACTATTGAACTTGAGATACCATTGCCTGGGTGCCTGTTTCAAACCATAGAGGCTTTTCTTCAATTTGCAAACCAAGTCACCCGTGCCAGCTGCAATGTATCCCTCCGGCTGCTGCATATATATCTCCTCATCGAGATCTCCGTGAAGAAAAGCTGTCTTCACATCAAGCTGCTCTAAGTGAAGATCCTCTTCTGCCACCATGCTCAGCACCGCCCGAATAGAACTCATCTTGACTACAGGAGAAAAGATCTCCGTGAAGTCGATACCTGCTCTCTGCTGAAATCCTTTTACAACCAGCCTGGCCTTGTACCGCTTCTTCCCATTCTGCTCTTCCTTCAGCCTGTAAACCCATTTGTTTGACAGTGCTTTCTTCCCCTTGGGCAGATCCACCAAATCCCATGTTTGATTCTGCTCCAATGACTCCATCTCATCATCCATGGCCAACTCCCACTCCTTCCTGGTATCAACCTCCAATGCCTCCGTGAAGCATTCAGGTTCGCCATTATCTGTGAGCAGCAAATAACTAAGAGTCCCATCATACCTTTGAGGAGGCTTCCCATGAGTACTATGACTGGACCTTCTTAGTTGTGGAGGGGGTGCCAATGCTTCAGGTTCTTGCTCTGACTGAGTCTTCTGACCAGAATTTGTAGACTCCTCTTCAGGATCCACAAAACACGGCTCAACAGGTTTTGTTTCTGATTCAGTGCTCTGCTGCATTTTCTCATTGAATACCACATCATAACTACGAATGATCTTCCTGTGTTCGGGATCCCAAAACCGATACCCAAACTGTTGACCTCCGTATCCAACGAAAATGCACTTCTTTGATTTGGCGTCTAGTTTGCTTCTTTGGCTTGGATCAACATGGATATAACTGGTACAACCGAATACTCGTAAGTGCGCCAAATCAATCTTCTTTGCTGTCCATGCTTCCTCAGGAATCCCAAATTCAAGTTTCTTTGATGGCCCTCTGTTGATCAAGTAGGCAGCAGTGTTAACTGCTTCCGCCCAAAACTGCTGTGGCAATCCAGCATGTATCCTCATGCTCCTGGCACGCTCATTAATTGTTCTGTTCATCCTTTCAGCAACTCCATTTTGTTGTGGTGTCCCTGGAACTGTCCTCTGCCTGACGATCCCAGCCTCTGCACAGTAGTCCTCAAACTCCCTGCTACAATACTCACCACCGTTGTCTGATCTCAGGCATTTTAACCTCCTTCCTGTCTCGAGTTCTACCATTGCTTGCCATCTCCTGAAGACCCCAAATACCTCTGACTTGTGCTTCAAGAAGAACACCCAAAGCTTCCTGGTAGCATCATCAATAAAAGTAACATAGTACTGAGATCCACCAATGGAAGAAACTGGTGCAGGCCCCCACACGTCCGTGTGCACGAGATCTAGCTTTTCTTGCTTCCGAGGTTTACCTTCTTTGTTGAATGAAACACGCTTCTGCTTTCCGAGAATACAATCCTCACAGAAGTCCATCTCAACATTCCTGAGACCCTGCAGCTTTTCCAACTGGTGCATCACCTCCAGTCCCTGATAACTCATGTGCCCAAGTCTGCAATGCCATAACTTGGCGTCCACATCTGCTGCAGCAACTCCAATAGAGTTCTCTATGCCGTTGGTGACATAAAGTGTCCCAACCTTCTTGCCACTAGCCACCGTCAACGAACCTCTGGATATCTTCCACTGATCAGCTGTGAAAGTAGCCTTGTACCCCTGGCTCGTCAACTGTCCAATAGAAATCAGATTCCTCTGCAGTTGAGGCACGTGCCGTACGTCCTCAAGCTCAAGTGAAGATCCAGAAACCAACTTCACTTCCGCGCTTCCCCTTCCTTGTATGGTGCAAGGCTCTCCATCCCCTAGGTAGACTTTGCCAAAGTCTCCCTTCTCATATCCTCCAAGAAGCTTCCGTTGGGATGTAGCATGGAAAGACGCGCCCGAGTCTATCACCCAAGACTCGTCACAGGTAGACAAAGATAGAACGAGGGCATCCATATCACCGTCTTCAGCAAGATTTGCCAGATCCTTGCTGACTCCTTCGGTGTGGTCGCCTTGCTTCCCTTTAGGAGATTTGCAATCCCTCCTAAAGTGCCCCGTCTTCCCGCAGTTCCAGCACTTCGCTCCCTTGTTCTGAGGTGCTCGAGACCTGCTGGATCTCGACTTCGAGTCGCTTCGAAATCGACCGTCCTTCTTTTGTCTTCCCCGGTCAGAGGTGTTTAGTGCACTTCTAGATGACTCCGTAGCTCCAGAAGATTTCCTTCTTGCTTCTTCACTCAGAAGCACTCCCACAACGTCATCAAAAATCAACTTCTCCGTTGCCGAAGAGTTGCTCACCGCCATCACCAGGCCCTCCCAGCTATCAGGCAATCCGGAGAGGATTAGCAATGCCCGAATCTCATCGTCAAAACTAATCTCCACTGACTCCAACTGGGCTGTGAGTCCATTGAACTCGTTGAGGTATTCTGCTACGCTGCCGCCATTTTTCATACGAAGATTAAACAACCTCTTCATGAGAAATACCTTGTTTGATGCTGAGGGTTTCTCGTACATCCGCGACAATGTTGCCATCAACTCCATCGTCGTCTTCTCGTTTTTGATGTTGAATGCCACTTGGGATGCAAGTGACAATCTGATGGTGCCGAGCGTCTTCCGATCGAGGACCTCCCAGTCTTCATCGGACATCTTCTCTGGTTTCTTTGCTCTACCTCCAAGAGGTAAATAGAGATCCTTCTGGTAAAGGTAATCTTCTATTTGCATCTTCCAAAACCCGAAGTTCGTGCCATTGAACTTCTCAATTCGCAACTTCCCTTCATCCGCCATTGCAGAATAACCAATAGCTCTGATACCACTTGTTGGCAGCGACCCGCACTGGAACCCACTCACACCGGCACTGCCCACCAACGTCGGAAAACAAAGAGAGAATAACTCTCTCGCTCCCTCGACACCGGACTCAAGGATCACCTCTTCGCTTATCCGTACGAAGGGCAAAAGATTACCCTGGTATCAGTAAGGGTAAAGCACTTGAGCACCGCAGTGGATTATCAAACACAAAAGAAGAAGGAAGAAGAAGATAGCAAAGCAAACACAAAGATGTAACGAGGTTCGGCTACAAATAGCCTACGTCCTCCACCGCTCCAAATCTCAACTAGGATGAATAGATTACAGAGATGGCACACACCCGAACGATCACACGAGATCGCTCTACAAGAGATTCACACAGAATTTCCTTTGCACAAGAAGTAGGATCCCAATCCTCTTCTTCTCTAGAACCCTAGCCTCACAAACAAGAGTCTCTCTCAAATATACGGCCAATCACTTTACCCTAGGGCTCTCATGAGTCCTATATATAGTCTCAAGACCTTCAGATGATCATAGCCGTCGAAACGCCAACAAAACACCAAAAAGAAACTCATCCGTATGATTTCCCGCGAGCCCGAGTCGACTCGGCTGAAGTCCGAGTCGACTCTGGCACGTCTGAACAACTTCCAGTTTAACTGGCACGATCTCGAGTCGACTCCACTGTATCTCGAGTTGACTCGACGATGCTCCGAGTCGACTCGACTGTAGTTCGAGTCGACTCTGACAGTCCAGACAGAAACATGTTTTTTTGCGGCTTTCTCCTCTCGGGTCGACTCGACAGACCTCGAGTCGACTCGACTGTTCCCGAGTCGACTCGACTGTAGCTCGAGTCGACTCCGACAGTCCACCAGACGGAACTATTCAGAATTGATTCTCCTTCAATTCTCTTCAACACTAAAGGTCTCCACATACCCCAACAGGGCTGCCGGCATGCGCCCCTAGTACAAGCATCGACGAGTCGCCCGCGACCTCCACTCGGATCCGGCGGCGCACGCGCGGATGGCGAAACGCGGCGGCCGCGGCTGCAGCCCCCCTACCACCCCGTTGGCGCGTCGGCGCAAAGCCCACCCCGGGGAGGATAACCGAAGGCAACGAGGGACGATGCATGCACATATCCGAGCAATACCGAGAGGGTCGGGGGGAAGACCGAGAGGCAAGGGGTGTTTAGAGTACCGAGGGAAGTTGCGAAAGGGGCCCGCCCGGACGCTCGCCGCTCGCACGCGGATCGGGGGTCCGGCGTTGCGCGCCGCCGGCCAGCGCGATCCGGCGGGGCGCACGGAGCGCGCCGCCCATCGCCGGAGCTTGCTCGGTCATCTCTGCCGCACGGACACGTGCGCGCCGCCGCGCAAGGTTCGGCCGGCGGGGCGGACGGTTCGCCGCCGCAGGCCTTTCCCGTAGCCGGAACGTGGGCCCGGCGTTGCGCGCCGGCGGGCCGCGCAATCCGCCGGGGCGCACGGCGGGCGCCGCCCGTCGCCGGGGCTTCGCTCGGTCATCTCGGCCGCATGGACACGTGCGCGCAGCCGCGGAAGGCTCGGCCGGCGGGGCGGACGGTTCGCCGGCGCAGGCCTTTCCCGCAGCCGGAACGCGTGACCGGCGTTGCGCGCCGGCGGAAGGCGCGATCCGGCAGGGCGCACGGCGGGCGCCGCCCGGGCTTCGCTCGGTCATCTCGGCCGCACGGACACGTGCGCGCCGCCCGTCGCCGGGGCTTCGCTCGGTCATCTCGGCCGCGCCGCCACGTGCGCGCCGCCGCGGAAGGCTCGGCCGGCCGGGCGGACGGTTCGCCGCCGCAGGCCTTTCCCGCAGCACGCGCCCCTTCGCCCGAACGACCGCGGGACTCCGGTACGGCCTAGCCGTCGGCCGCCCGGCGGCAAGCCGTCGGGGCCGCTCGATCCGCGTCGCGTGCCGGCCGCCGCTCGGGCCAGCCGGCCGGCTGCCGCACGTAACCTCTGACCTCATCAGCGGTCGATCCGCACCGTGCTGGTTTTCGGTGCGGACCCGTCGGGGCCGTGCGGCGCCGACCGTCGCATCCGGTTCCGCGGGCGCCGCCCGGTTGCCTCCCGCCCTCGTGCGCTCGCGCCGGCCGGGCGACGCGGTGCCCGCGGGACTCGGGCACGGTTGAGCCGTCGGCCGCCCGGCGGCATGCCGCCGCCGCTCCGCGCCGCGTGCCGGCTGCGCTCCTCCCCGCGCCCGTCCGCGGGCGGGCCCGCTGCCGCTCGGCCTAGCCCCCCGGCTGCCGCACGTAACCTGCGACCTCGTCGGCGTTGGATGCGCGTCGTGACAGTTTTCGGTGGGGCGCCGCGGAGGCGCCGGGGGCCCGTGCGATGGGCCAGGGGGCGAACGGACGCCTCGGTCAGCCCGAACAGGGGACCGGCGACAAAGGAGAGCGGTCGCGCAAAACTTCATGAGGGACGGGACGACGGGCCGACCGATCCGAAGCGCCGCGCACGGCCGCCGCATGGGCCAGCCGGAGGCATAGACCGAGCGCCGCGCCAGAGGAAGAGCGTGCCGGCTCCGTCGGGGACCAACTGCGCGCGGCACGTCCGAGCGAGACGACGGGCCGACACGGAAGGCCCGCCGCCAAGGCCGCAAAACCGACAAAGGAACCCACGGGGACGCACCAGAGCGGGCAAAGCTTTCACCGAACGGGACGGGACCGAGCCCCCGCAACAGGCGAGGGCGACGGATCGGACCAAGTAAGGCCGATCCCGCTCCACGCACGCGCGGCCGCAGGAACTTCGTGAGGGACGGGACGACCGGCCGACCGAACCGAAGCGCCGCGCACGGCCGCCGCAAGGCCCGGCCGGAGGCATAGACCGAGCGCCGCGCCAGCGGAAGGAGCGTGCCGGCTCCGTCGGGGACCACCTGCGCACGGTCCGTCCGAGCGAGCCGACGGACCGGCTCGGAAGGCCCGGCACCGAGCCCGCAAAACCGACAAAGGAACCCACAGGGACGCACCAAAGCGGCCAAAGATTTCACCGAACGGGACGGGACCGAGCCCACGCAACATGCGAGGGCGACGGATCGGACCAAGTAAGGCCGATCCAACTCCGCGCGCGCGCGGCCGCGAACACTTCGTGAGGGACGGGAAGACGGGCCGGACCGATCCGAAGCGCCGCGCACGGCCGCCGCAAGGGCCGACCGAAGGCGTAGACCGAGCGCCGCACCAGCGGAAGGAGCGTGCCGGCTCCGTCGTGGGCCAACTCCGCGGGGCCCATCCGAGCGAGCCGACGGGCCGGCGCGGAAGGCCCGGCCGAACCCGCAAAACCGACAAAGCAACCCACAGGGACGCACCAGAGCGGACAAAGATTTCACCGAACGGGACGGGACCGAGCCCACGCAACATGCGAGGGCGAAGGATCGGACCAAGTAAGGCCGATCCAACTCCGCGCGCGTGCGGCCGCGAACACTTCGTGAGGGACGGGAAGACGGGCCGGACCGATCCGAAGCGCCGCGCACGGCCGCCGCAAGGGCCGACCGAAGGCGTAGACCGAGCGCCGCACCAGCGGAAGGAGCGTGCCGGCTCCGTCGTGGGCCAACTCCGCGGGGCCCATCCGAGCGAGCCGACGGGCCGGCACGGAAGGCCCGGCCGAACCCGCAAAACCGACAAAGGAACCCACAGGGACGCACCAGAGCGGACAAAGATTTCACCGAACGGGACGGGACCGAGCCCACGCAACATGCGAGGGCGACGGATCGGACCAAGTAAGGCCGATCCAACTCCGCGCGTGCGCGGCCGCGAACACTTCGTGAGGGACGGGAAGACGGGCCGGACCGATCCGAAGCGCCGCGCACGGCCGCCGCAAGGGCCGACCGAAGGCGTAGACCGAGCGCCGCACCAGCGGAAGGAGCGTGCCGGCTCCGTCGTGGGCCAACTCCGCGGGGCCCATCCGAGCGAGCCGACGGGCCGGCACGGAAGGCCCGGCCGAACCCGCAAAACCGACAAAGGAACCCACAGGGACGCACAAGAGCGGACAAAGATTTCACCGAACGGGACGGGACCGAGCCCAATGAATTCAATTGAGTGTTTCAGTGAAAATCCTGTCCAAGTGTATCTAGATTTGGTTCATAGTATTTTGGATAAGTTAAGAAGTCTGCTGAACCAAAGTCTGAGACTCGAGTCGACTTCCGAGTATCACGAGTCGACTCCAAGCGTATCAAGTTCACTGGCACGAGCTCGAGTCGACTCCAGACTAGTACGAGTCGACTCCGACTGAGAACAGAAAGAAGAACAGAAAGCCTCATCTCAGAACCTGTCAACGAGTCGACTCCTAAAGTGCGCGAGTCGACTCCAATGGTCAACGAGTCGACTCTAGGGTAGTAAGAGTCGACTCCAAGAGGTACACAAAGAAAAGTCAGAGAGCATTTTATGGACTCTGAGATTCGAGTCGACTCCCGCAATACGCGAGTCGACTCCGAGACTGTGCGACCAACGACAGACAGAAAACCATGTTACTGCCTCTGAGATTTGAGTCGACTCCCAGACAGCTCGAGTCGACTCCAAGACAAGCTTCACGTCAAAAGGCAGAAGACCAACTTTCGGAAACTGAGAGCCGAGTCGACTCCAAGGAGGTTCGAGTCGACTCCAAGACTGGATGAGCCAAAAGACAGAGAATCGGGAGTTCGGGCTCTGAGATTCGAGTCGACTCCAAGGACAGTCGAGTCGACTCGAGTGGACAAAATTCAAAATTGGATCCACGGGCTTCTGTGGATGAGGCGACTCCAAAATTGCCAGGTCAGCTCCAGAAGTTGGCGAGTCGACTCCGGGTCAAGACGAGTCGACTCCCAGTCGTGACGGCAACTTTAATTCAAATTTCGAACAGTTGCCGAGTCGACTCCCGTTACAGCCGAGTCGACTCCTGATCGCGCGAGTCGACTCCAACCCACCAACGGTCATATTGTCAGGCTGCGCAGAGTGTGCAGAACGGACAGAAAAAGCAGTGTAACGGCTAGTTTCCATGGGGGTTGGCTTAAATAGCCACAGAAGACTGTAGCAAGGTAGAGAACAACCATTCCACTCCAAGCATTCAAGCTTTCAAGCTCTGCAAGTGCTCTTCAACGAAAAAAGGGGAAGATCTGCAATAACTGCATCCAACTACTTCTTCCCAACAATCAAAGTTTCCTCCTCCTGCATTCAAGTCGACCACTCTTTCAAGAGGAGACCGGAGTTCCAGAAGCCTTACCTCTTCACCAGCTTAAAAGCATTTGAGGGCTTCTAAACTCCTCTTTGTTCATACTGTTTTATATCTGCTTTTTGAGAAGCTTGTTTTTCTGTTTTCTTTCTTCTACTTGTATTTACTTGGTTCAATCGGGGGATTGAATCAAGGGGATTGAGGTTGGTTGGTGAGCCGGTTTAAAACCAACGTGTGTAAGGGTTTGATTGTGAGCCCGGGAAAACAATCGGGGTTGGTTCTAGTCGGTGAGCCTGGGAAAACCGACCGAGTTCGTTGTGAGCTCGTAAAACAACAAGTTTGGTTGTGAGCTTGTAAAACAACCGGCTGTAATCCAAGGGGGTTATAGTGAAATTCCCAAGTGTGACTTGGGGAGTGGACGTAGGAGCAAGGGTTAGCTCCGAACCACTATAAAATCTTGTGTTTGTGATTGATTGACTCTTATCTTCTTCCTCTCACATCACTCACAGCACTTAGCATTAATTAAATAACTTACAATAGTTTTTTAATTATTCATCCATAAGTTTTTAAATATCTAAGTTAATTTTAAAACCCAATTCACCCCCCCCTCTTGGGTTATCTATCTGGGCAACAAGTGGTATCAGAGCCAAAAACTCTTCCACTCAAGAGTTAAAAGATCAAAATGACAACCCCATTTGGATCTTCTCACATTGAGGGTCAGTCCACCCAAAGACCCCCTTTCTTCAATGGATCTGACTACTCATACTGGAAGGCTAGGATGAGAATATTCATCCAAGCCCAAGACTATGAGATGTGGTCCATTGTAGTAAATGGGCCATACATCCCATCCATATACGTAGATGGTGTTAAGGTACCTAAACTAGAAATGGACTGGGATGAACATGACATGAGGAAGGCACAATTAAACTCTAAAGCTATGAATGTGTTTTATTGTGGCCTTAGACCGTAATGAATTCAATAGGATCTCTACTTGCAATTCTGCAAAAGAGATTTGGGACAGACTTGAAGTGACCCATGAGGGCACGAATCAAGTGAAAGAGTCCAAAATAAATATTTTGGTTCATAAATATGAACTATTTAAAATGGACTCTAACGAAACAATTACATGCATGTTCACTAGGTTTACTGATATTGTCAATGGCCTAAAAAGCCTTGGCAAGAACTATACTAACAGTGAACTTGTCAGGAAAATCCTTCGGGTGTCTACCAAGGTCGTGGGAAGCTAAAGTGACGGCATCCAAGAAGCTAAGACTTGAACAAGCTTCCACTTGAAGAGCTCCTTGGATCCCTTATGACGCATGAGCTTACCATGAAACAACACAACGAGGAAGAGTCCTCCCATAAGAAAAAGGTAATAGCTTTAAAATCTACTTCTTCTAACAAGGACTTGTCTTGCAGCAGCAGCAGTGAAGAAGAAGAAGATGAGGAAGATGGTGGTGAGGCTCTTCTTGTGCGCAAGTTCAAGAAATTCATCAACCACAAGAGTCCTATCATCAAAGGAGAGGCCCCTCAAATTCCTACCGCAAGGACAAAGGTAAGGAAAGGGAAAGTGAGGGGATCGGGTGCTATGAGTGCAAAAAGCCGGGACACATCCGAGCTGAGTGTCCCTTACTAAAGAAGAGCAGCAAGTACAAGAAGAAGAAGAAAGCCCTTTGTCACCACCCTATCGGACTCCGACGCATCATCTTCATCATCGGATGAAGAACAAGAAGAGAAGGCCAATTTTTGTTTCATGGCCAACGAAAATGAGGTAACTTCCGATACGCACTATGATTTTTATTTGATGAACTTTATGATGCGTTTAACGAACTAATGATTGAATATAAGGATGTTAATGTTAAAAACAGGGAACTAAAAGTAACTAACCAAACTTATATCCGTAAGTATGATTCTTTAATTAAGGATAAAGATGCTATTACCAAAAAAAATCTAGAACTTAAGACAAGCAACCAACTCTTAATTAAGAAAACTAATACCTTAACTAAAGATAATGAAAAACTAACTAAGGAACTTTCACGAACTCAAAAACCATAAACAAGTCTTAAACAAAGATCTAACAAAGAACTAAATGATCTAAAAGCCGAAAATCAAACATTAACTAAAGAACTTAACAAATACAAACCCTTAGTTGAAAAATTCACATATAGTTCTGAAAAGTTAAACATGATACTTAACAGTCAACGAGCCGTATTTATAAAGCGGTTTAGGGTATAAACCGAAAAATAAACAAAAACTTTCTTAGTAACTCTTTGTCAAAGCTGGGAAAATAAAACTAAGAATGACCTGTTTTTTGTTGTGGAAATATAGGACATAAGGCAAATGCATGTGACTATAGGAAAAAGGAAACCTAAAAGAAAATTAAACGGGTATGGGTTCCAAAAGAACCAACTTGACTAACCATGAAGGATCCAAGAAAACTTGGGTACCTAAGATGACATGATTTGCTTGTGTAGGAGTGTCTTGCAGCCAAGGTCAACAAGAACTGCTGGTATTTGGATAGTGGGCTGCTCAAGCACATGACGGGTGATAAAGACCAATTTTTCACCCTTGAAGCTAAGAAGGGAGGGTGCTGTGACGTTTGGAGACAACAACCAAGGTCACATCATTGGTATTGGTAAAGTTCAAATCACCCCTTCTACTTTTATAGATAATGTTAGATATGTTGATGGTCTTAAACATAACTTGTTAAGCATTAGTCAATTATGTGATAAAGAATATGATGTTATGTTTAAACCATCACTATGTATTATAACAAATCCTAATGATAAAGTTTAGTTTTTAAAGGGATTAGACGTTGGAAATGTATATGTTGTAGACCTAGAAGATCTTGGCAAAACATAACCAATGTCTAGTTGTAAATGAAACTAAAGATAATGATGCTAGTTGGTTATGGCACTGTAAGTTAGGTCATGCAAGCATGGACCAATAACTAAATTAGTTAAAAGAGACTGCCGTGATAGGTTTGCCAAAATTAAAATTTGAAAAGAACAAAATATGTGAGGCATGTCAATTTGGCAAACAATCTAGAACTCTTTTAAATCCATAAAATGTGTCTCTACCTCTAAGGCCTCTAGAATTATTACACATGACCTATTTGGTCCAACTAGAACAACAAGCCTAGGTGGAAATAAATATGGCCTAGTTATTGTAGATGATTACTCTAGGTACACATGGGTCATGTTCCTAGCGCATAAGGACCAAGCATTTTCTATGTTTAAGAAGTTCTGAGGATGATAGTGTTATTTTGATGATTAACAAGCAATTATCTAGAGTATGCTATAAGTTAAATTGATACTTCATTTATAAGTTCATTACTCTCAGTATATTTGGTAATTGAAAATAGATACATGACCTTGTTCATTTGAATGAATCTAACCTTGAGAATGCAGCAAAGTGTGGATTGAGTCGACCCAAAGGTTGATTGGGTCGACCCCGACACATCAAAAATCATTTGGCACACTCCTGCAAAAATGGCACAAATGAACAGTGAGTTGGGTCGACCCAAGGTAAGCATGAGTCGACCCAACCTTGAAGAACCTCAAAAACACAACTGAAGAATGCTCTCTGGATTTACTGAGAGGGTCGACCCAAACAGTGGTTGAGTCGACCCAAGCTTGAGTCGACCCAAACCCTGAGAGGGTCGACCCAAAGGCAAGACAGAAAGACAGACAGAGAAATGGTTCTCTGGAATTACTGAGAGGGTCGACCCAGGAAGAAGTTGAGTCGACCCAAGTGGACTTTGAGTCGACCCAAAGAATGGTTGGGTCGACCCATGGGAAGGAAGGTGAAATTGAAGTTTCTGTGGTTCTGAGAGGGCCCAAGGAATGTTTGAGTCGACCCAAGTGAAGGTTGGGTCGACCCAAGGACAGGTTGAGCCGACCCAAACACGGGCTGAACATAACGGCTAGTTGTGCAGAAATGCTTTTTGGACTTCCAACGGCTATAAACGGCTAGTTTCTTCAATCCAACGGTCAGAAAGGACTATTTGGAGGTTGGAGAAGTATTTAAGAGGGAGTATTCATTAGAGGAAGTAAGCTTTTGGGAAAATACATTAAGTGCATTCAAGAGAGAACCCTAGCAAGGCAAGCTTCATCCAAGTGCTTCATTCAAGAATCAAAGAAAGGGATTGAGCAGATTCAAAGAGGCATCAAGAGCTCCATCCTCCCTTGAAGAGTGAAGCATCCTTGACAAAGAAGAGCAAAGCGACTTCAAAGCGATAAATACTTTCTAACTCTTCTTTGTAGTTTATATTGTTTCATATGCTCATTTAGGAGTTTGAATCTTTTCTTTTCATTTGTTAAACACTTGTAAAGGTTCGTTGGTAAGCCCGCAAAACCAACAAAGGTTTTTGGTGAACCCGGAAAACCAAAGTGCAAAGGTTCGTTGGTGAGCCCGCAAACAACAAAGGTTTTGGTGAACCCGGAAAACCAAAGTGTAAAGGTTCGTTGGTGAGCCCGCAAACCAACAAAGGTTTTTGGTGAACCCGGAAAACCAAAGTGTATAGGTTCGTTGGTGAGTCCGTAAAACCAACAAAGGTTTTTGGATTGTGAGCCCGGAAACAATCCAACTGTAATCCGCGAGATTATAGTGAATTCCCAAGGGGTCGCTTGGGGAGTGGACGTAGGTGCTAAGGAGAGCACCGAACCACTATATATTGTTGTGTTTGTGTTATGCATGTGCTTAAATTTATTCTTGCATTAATCTTCCATCTTTGTTCTAGTTTAACTCATTCAAATAATTTAAGAAGCATCCACCGCACTTAATTAAGAAAAACTTTTAAAACACCAAAATTTAAAAGAAAACCAATCACCCCCCCCTCTTGGCTTGTCACCTTGGGCAACAAGTGGTATCAGAGCAAGGTGCTCTAATAGTACTCATTGATCTCACAATCAAGAGGTTAAAGATCATGACAACCCAAGTGGGATGTTCTATGAGTGAGGGACAATTAATGATAGACCTCCACTATTTGATGGTATAGAACTACACATATTGGAAAGCACGCATGCGCATTTTCATTCAAGCACATGACTACGATTTATGGAAGTATCATAGTCAATGGGCTACACACAAACACTAATCATGATAAAGAAAGGGCTCAGCAAAATGCCAAAAGCCATGAATATTCTATTTTGTGCATTAGATGATGAGTGAATTTAATTACATATCTTCTTTGCATAACTGCCTAAAGACATATGGAATATGCTTGAGGTTAATATGAAAGCACTAACATTTTTAGCAAATCAAAAATTAGCTTTGAAGAAGATGAGAGGCCAAGCAGATATTGAAAACCTATGCCTTGTGGCACACAAAAACGAGGTATGTGTTGAAACACAAAGTGTCTCCTCTTCTGAATATGAAGTATATATAAAACTGAAGATGATTTTACACTTAATGAGTTACATGATGCATTCTTGATCTAATGAAAGAACATAAGAAACTCATTTGTAAAATAAGAACCTGAAGAGATGAAAAGAAAATCCTAGTAAATGAAAAAATGAAACTGTCCTAATCATTATGAAACACTAAATTAAGAAACATACTAATGAAACTAAAATCTTAATTGAGAAAAATAAAAAACTAAATCAGAAAAACCAACTTCTCACTGAAAGCTATGATAAACTTAAGAAAAATAATAAATTGCTTTCAGAAGACAATGAAAGGTTAACTAAAGAAGTTAACAAATTTAAGCCTATAGTTGAAAAATTTACTATCAGCTCTGAAAAGCTGAACTTAATGATAAATAATCAAAGAGCTGAATTTTGAAAAGGATGGATTAGGATATCAATCTTGTACACACAAAAATCTCTTAATGACATGTGTGTTAAATCCTCTACTATCTGTCCTAAAACAGATTCTAATTTATCTGATGAACCTAATAGGCAAAACAGAAAATTGTAAGTTTATCTACTACTCATGTTAAATCTATGTTTGTTAAATTTAACAAGATGATGCAGAAATTCACTCCTTGTAATCCTAAAATTTGCAAGTCTATGGACAAAATAGCTATTAAAAAAAATATGGTGTTCCAAAAGGAACAATAATAGCTAACCTACAAGGGACCCAAAAGAGCTTGGGTTCCTAAGTTGAAAATCTGAATATTTTCTGTAAGTGTATCTAGCACTCAAGGCTCCAACCAAAAGATGTTAATTTAGACATTGGGTGCTCTAGACATATATTAAAGAATGAAACTTAAAATATACTTAAGAAAAGTAATTGAAATGAAAAGAATAATGAAATTAGTAATCCTTGCATATCATCATTCTCTTTGCCTTAGTATCCAATTAAAACATAAATTGCAGGTATTAATCATTTCTGTGATATAAGTGATACTTTTGGCATGAAAAGAAAATATATCCAAATCACTTCATCTTTCTATATTATGCTTCAGTTATTGATGGATAACTTGCTTAATCAATACTCTTAGAATAACTCTTTAAATTCCTCTATATGCTTGATTGAGAGGTCTTATCCATGACATTATCTTCTATTGATCACAAACATAAGAATGTCTACTTGGTATAATTTTTTTTTAAATATATGCATTAAGAATACCAAGATTAAAGAGTCCAGTTTTGGCATATAAAATCAACTCATACTAGTATGACTTGATCTCAAAAGACCTTGTCATTGGTTCACTTAGATTATCTTTGCAAGGTCAAAGTTTGCTAGTATGTCATCTAGAAAAACAAACTAGAATCATTTCTAAATCTGAAAATATTGTTTTCACCTTTTAGCCTTTGAAAACTCTTCATAAGAACTTATTTGGATCTCTAGGATTGTGAACCTAGGAGATAAGCCTCTCTAATTTTGTAATTATGGATGATTTCTCAAGCTTAATGTTGGTTTTATTCTTGACACTTAAATTGAAATATTTCTGCTTTGGCACAAACTTACAAAAGGTTTCAAATGAAAAAGGTTTGCAAACTGTGAAAATTCATGGCACAGCCTTGAAAACCAATTTGTTGATAAAATGGTATTGAATACAATTGTGCTTGCACCAAGAACACTATTGCATATAGGGGTTATAAAAATATATATAAAAAAAAAAATATAGAACCTTTGTTGTGTAAGGACAATGCTTTGTGATAGCAGTTGATTAATACTATCATCACAGCTTGTCATATTATAAGGTTTCTATTAAATCTATTTTTAAAGAAAATCCCATGTGAACTCATGAAAAACAGAGAATCAAATGTTGCATACCTTCATGTTTTTCAGTTATACATATTATGTTCTCAAGAATGAAATATATGCCAAATCTGATAAAACAAGTATTTCTTTGGATATTACTCCTTTGAACAATGCATATAGAATATTCAATGAAAAGATACTAGTTGTAGAAAGATCAATTTATATTATTCTTATTAAAACTAGATCTTTTATTGAGAATATAGTTTATCACTTTGATTCTATGTAACAATCTGAATTTTGATAGAAACAATTGTTTAAGATAATTTGATTAAAACTCAACTTGTATATTTTATTGATAATTATCTTAAGCAAATAGAATCTAAGCTAAATTAATTCTGAAAAATAAAAAAAAAAAATTTAATTTGACCTTGATGAATCCTTCTATTACCTCACATGCTTGTCCTTGAACCATTTTACTTAATGAAGTTATCTCTTTAGTTCAAGTGACTTGTGCTTGGCTTATATTTAGACAATCTCTTGAGTAAAAATGACTTAATATTCAATTATTGTCATATCTTATGTTGAGTCATCTAGTTAAGAAATATGTTGTATGAATGTTTTTGTATCCTAGAGAACCTAATGAATTGCCTTCAAGAAAAGAAAAAGATTTTGCTAATGATACAGGATTTGTGAGCAAGAAATTTCAACTTGAAGGACACCTCGATGAAAGATACAATAAACATTCTCTTGGAAACAAAAAAAAGAGAGAGGAAGATTTTCTTCAGCCAAGGGTGTAAAGAATCTAAAAGGTATTTGGCTTGAAGAATGCTAAATGCACTGGTAATCTAAACTCTTCTCTTGTGAGTTAGTTGAGCAAAATCAATAGTCTGAAATTATATGGTAGCATGATTAAACCCTTAATTGCTGATCATCTTGATATCATGCTTCATTCTTCATGCTAGTGATGATTGTTTCATGGTGTGATTAAATTGAAGTTACTTTTTCCTATATAATGCATAACCATGAAATATACAAGTTTATGCCTCAAATTTCTAATTCAAAATAACTTGTGATAAGCTATGAATCATTGGGCATAATGAAAATGCTGTTTGCATGATATACATGCATATGCAGCATATAAGATTATTTCTTTATTCTGCTCTTTCATGTAAATTACTTGAGAATAACAAAAAGAGAGAGAGATAAAGAAAAGAGAATGGATATTATTCAAGAGAAGTAAAATCTAAGTAAAGACAAATACTTCAATCTTAAGAAAAAGCAAAACAAGCATAATACATTCGGCACAATTGTGAGACTAATATGAATATTCCTTTGGAAGAGATAAAATCCGTAATTAATTACAGGAAAAGTTTGAAGTGAACATTTTAAACCTTCTATATTGCTCATCATAGGGATGGTGTCAATGGGGAGGCTAGTGGTAGTACCCGACACTATTGACCCAACTATTCGGTGTAGGGCATATTAGGGACGGCACAAGAGGGAGGCTAGTGGTAGTACCTCGTGCCCCTTCCAACTCCACCGGATAGGGAGCAAATAGAGTATAGAGCATAGAAAAGTAATACCAAAAGAAATGAAGATTAGAATGTTCACTAAATAGTTAAAGGAAGAAATTCAAAAATAAGGAAATGAATGACAAGATAAATGAAAGTATATAAAAAGCTTGTGAAAAGCCAAATGAAGTTTCGATCACTTGAAAACACACCTTAAGGATAAAATCAGTGTAGAATTATATATAAATAGGGAGAGTTTATTTGAAAAGAATAAATTTTGATCTTTGACATGCTTGCTCTTAATGTTTTAATACATGATGTTATGACTTAATGCATATTATGTTTTGCATGTGACATGATATTTTGAATTATGTGTCTTCAATATTCAAATAACAAAGATCTTTCCTAAATATAACTGGTAATGCTTCAGGCCTATAAAATTTGATTGAAACATGGTATTACCAACAACAACATCATTCTGTTTTAATGAATATATTTTGAAAAATAAAAGAAAAGCATAATTTGAATTTGCAAATTAGGCAAAATGAATTGATTCTGATTTATCTTTTATCTTGCCTAACATTAGAACATCATGTCCTCCAATTTTGTACCAAAATTCAATATGAATTACAAAGATTCTGGATGTGCTCTAATGTTCTTGAAATATGTATTTTCAATCGTAATGATTTAAGATGAGCTACAATGAGAAGATACATATCTCAAATTACAACTTTGAAAGCCTCCTTGAGAATCTTTATGAAATTCAGAATCTGATTTTATATAAAAGCTTAAAACTCAATATGAATTTCTAGATAAAATTACAGCTTAAGAAAAATAGAATAATTCTGATGCCTTGATTGCTTGCCCAGATACGCATCTGAAACATATCATTTCTTATCTTCAAAGTGTACTAATATTGGTCTGAATGATGTGTCTTTTGATGATCTTGATTGCAAACAAATATTTTTAATATATGATTTTATTTTGATATTGAAAAGATTTATTGTGCTTCATATATACATTGCTGAAAAACTTTGATTAAGAAATTGAGTTCTATAAATACATATACTTCAATGATCATCTATATATTTTTTTCTCTCCTACATTGTTAAAGACTTTCATCAAAATATATATGTATATATATTATTAAAAGAGTGAATGATCTCAAGTCTAGAAATATTTCAGCTCACTCAAATGATTCTTAAAAGAAAGAAAATGTAAATGCTTTTGAAAGAATTTGAGCTTCAAATGAATCATTTTCTGATTAATATTTCAGTACATTTTCTCAAAGATTAAGAGGAAGCATAACTTGTTCTTAAAAGATTAAAAAGGGTGATTGCTATAAATTTTGAATAATTCTAGATCACTCTACATTCTTGATATCATAAAGGTTCAGTTTTATTCACGTTTATCATTAAAATCTGAAATTCAACTAAAGATAAGAGAAAGAATACTAAATGTAAAGTGGTATTAAACTTTGTGCTTCATTGAATATCTTTTGAAAGTTGGATTTTTATCTGTACTTAATTGGTAAATCACTTGTTTTGAAAACTAAGTGAAAAGGATTCCATTTGTCTTAGTATTGGAAATTTACTTTGGAATCTACTAATGAGCTCTTATTGGCTTGCACTTTAGTGTTTCAATCATGAGCCAATTCATTTTAATTGATTTTGATGCTATGATCTTTAAAGGAGTAAAAGAAAGTCTTTAAGAGAGGTTTAAAAGAACTTTCAAAGCCCTGAATTTTATATATCCTACATTGCATAAATTCATGTCTTGGTATCTATGCTCCAATACTTTTATATCATGAAAGAACTTTGAAGTCATTAAGAATTAAGGATTCAACATAATCTTATATTTTTTGAGTATATAAGTTTTGATCTTTATCTGCTCTTATACTATACTCTAAAAATTAATTAGATTGCTCTCATGTTGCTATATACTTAATATATTAAAAAAAAAAGGAGGATATTGGATTTTCATTCGTGCTTTCTTTGAATATTATTCTTGATACTCCTTGAAATAATTTGAAAAAGATTCCATCTACACTTGATTTCAAAACTATCTTTGGAATCTACATTTAGAGATCACTTCTGGCTTACATTCTAAATATCTCATTCCTAAAGCCAAACACATAGAAATAAGATATGATTTTATTAGGGATCATGTGCAAAATGGAAACATATGTATTGAGCATATATGCACTGAAAAACAATTAGCCGACATATTCACAAAATCCTTGAGTGAAGATAGATTCTGCACGCTAAGGAGAGAATTAGGTATATGTGATCCTTTTTATTGAAGAAATATAAAAGGGAGCAAGTAATCTCATGATACATTCCTCCAATTTCTAAAAATCCATGAAACATGAGTCAAACTTGGTATCTATAGATTCCTTACTCATGTATCATTGTCCCAGAAAGAATTTATAAGGATTGGAAGCAAGGAAATTTTTAGAAGCAAAAAAGGAAGAGAAAAGAAAAATTCTGCACTTGGGTCAACCCAACCCAGAATAGGGTCGACCCAACGTTGAGTCGACCCAAGAAGTTTCTTGAGTCGACTTAACGTCGGGATCCCACTGTTAAAAGGGGGACCCGTGAGCTATCTAGGGCACTGTTTACCCTTTGTCCTCTTCCGAAAACCCTATTTCCCACTCTCAAATCTTCTCCAATCATCTCCAAACAGTAGATTACTTCAAGATCTTGGAGAAATGGGACCCGAGAGAGCCGTAGCCAAGCGATCCGAGAGAGTCTCACGATCTTGTTTAGAGACTAGGATATGTATCTAGTTCTCATATGTATTTGGTGGTTATCATGCATCTTTAAATCTTGATTGAGGAACATTGTACTTATCTTTATTTTGGGCATTAATGTATGAAAATGTTCCTATTTTGATCAATGTATTCTGCAGTTTGTTCTTTATTGCATCTTTTCCCATATATATATTTTTGATGATAACAAAAAGGGGGAGAAGAAAAGAAAGCGTATATCAATTTAAGAAAAGAAAGAGTATTTTATTTGAGAAGTAAAGAAAGAGTATTAATTTTGGGAGAAGTAAAGATATGTATAACAATAAGGGGAGAAGTAAAGATAGTGTTTAGAGTATGTAAAGAAAGTGAGTAAAGAAGTTATGAAACGAAAAGAGAAATAAATGGGCAAACAAATTGAAAATCATATAAGAAAGCTTATACATCTAAGGGGGAGCAATTTGTAACAATGAAACTGTTTAAATCAAAAAATTTCTATCACAATTCAGAATTTGGCACATATAAATTCAGAATTTGGCACGCACCTCTCGCACCCCGATACATAACCTGAAACTCAGAGTTTATCTCAAATTTTTGAAGTTTCAATGCTAATGAATTATAAATGAAAGGGGGAGCAATTCAAAAAGTCAAATTGGCAACATTTGAATGATATAGGGGGAGATTTCACAAGTATATATGAAAAGCTGAAATTCAGCAATTTAATCCCTTTTATAAACTGATTTTAAAGACAAGTATCAATAGGCTTATACTCTTTATTTTGTAATCATCAAAAAGGGGGAGATTGAGGATGATAGTGTTATTTTGATGATTAACAAGCAATTATCTAGAGTATGCTATAAGTTAAATTGATACTTCATTTATAAGTTCATTACTCTCAGTATATTTGGTTAATTGAAAATAGATACATGACCTTGTTCATTGAATGAATCTAACCTTGAGAATGCAGCAAAGTGTGGATTGAGTCGACCCAAAGGTTGATTGGGTCGACCCCGGCACATCAAGAAATCATTTGGCACACTCCTGCAAAAATGGCACAAATGAACAGTTAGTTGGGTCGACCCAAGGTAAGCATGAGTCGACCCAACCTTGAAGAACCTCAAAAACACAACTGAAGAATGCTCTCTGGATTTACTGAGAGGGTCGACCCAAACAGTGGTTGAGTCGACCCAAGCGTGAGTCGACCCAAACCCTGAGAGGGTCGACCCAAAGGCAAGACAGAAAGACAGACAGAAAATGGTTCTCTGGAATTACTGAGAGGGTCGACCCAGGAAGAAGTTGAGTCGACCCAAGTGGACTTTGAGTCGACCCAAAGAATGGTTGGGTCGACCCATGGGAAGGAAGGCTGAAATTGAAGTTTCTGTGGTTTCTGAGAGGGTCGACCCAAGGAATGTTTGAGTCGACCCAAGTGAAGGTTGGGTCGACCCAAGGACAGGTTGAGCCGACCCAAGGACAGGTTGAGCCGACCCAAACACGGGCTGAACATAACGGCTAGTTGTGCAGAAATGCTTTTTGGACTCCCAACGGCTATAAACGGCTAGTTTCTTCAATCCAACGGTCAGAAAGGACTATTTGGAGGTTGGAGAAGTATTTAAGAGGGAGTATTCATTAGAGAAAGTAAGCTTTTGGAAAAATACATTAAGTGCATTCAAGAGAGAACCCTAGCAAGGCAAGCTTCATCCAAGTGCTTCATTCAAGAATCAAAGAAAGGGATTGAGCAGATTCAAAGAGGCATCAAGAGCTCCATCCTCCCTTGAAGAGTGAAGCATCCTTGACAAAGAAGAGCAAAGCGACTTCAAAGCGATAAATACTTTCTAACTCTTCTTTGTAGTTTATATTGTTTCATATGCTCATTTAGGAGTTTGAATCTTTTCTTTTCATTTGTTAAACACTTTGTAAAGGTTCGTTGGTAAGCCCGCAAAACCAACAAAGGTTTTTGGTGAACCCGGAAAACCAAAGTGCAAAGGTTCGTTGGTGAGCCCGCAAAACCAACAAAGGTTTTTGGTGAACCCGGAAAACCAAAGTGTAAAGGTTCGTTGGTGAGCCCGCAAAACCAACAAAGGTTTTTGGTGAACCCGGAAAACCAAAGTGTATAGGTTCGTTGGTGAGCCCGTAAAACCAACAAAGGTTTTTGGATTGTGAGCCCGGAAAACAATCCAACTGTAATCCGCGAGATTATAGTGAATTCCCAAGGGGTCGCTTGGGGAGTGGACGTAGGTGCTAAGGAGAGCACCGAACCACTATATATTGTTGTGTTTGTGTTGTGCATGTGCTTACATTTATTCTTGCATTATCTTCCATCTTTGTTCTAGTTTAACTCATTCAAATAATTTAAGAAAGCATCCACCGCACTTAATTAAGAAAACTTTTAAAACACCAAAATTTAAAAGAAACCAATTCACCCCCCCCCCCCCTCTTGGCTTGTCACCTTGGGCAACAAGTTCCATAAGGAAGTAACAAATGCTAGAGAGTCTTCAGTCATAGCCATTAGAAGTGACCATGGTACCGAATTCGAAAATCAATTATTTGATGAATTTTGTAGTAAAAAGGGGATAACCCATAATTTTTCTGCACCTAGGACACCACAACAAAATGGAGTTGTGGAAAGGAAAAATAGAACTCTAGAGGAAATGGCTAGAACGATGTTATGTGAAAGTAACCTCCCTAAGTACTTTTGGGGAGAAGCCATTAATACTTCCTGCCATATATTAAATAGAGTTTTATTAAGACCCATTATAAAGAAAACACCATATGAACTGTGGAAAAACAGAAAACCAAAAGTTAATTACTTTCATATTTTTGGATGTAGGTGTTTTGTCCATAATAATGGAAAAGATAATCTAGAAAAATTTGATCCTAAATCTGATGAAGGAATATTCTTAGGTTATTCTACAACTAGTAAAGCCTATAGAGTCTTTAATAAAAGAACCCTAGTTATAGAAGAATCTATACATGTTGTTTTTGATGACTCTAATGGCATCTCATCTAGTAAGAAGGTTAATTGTGATGATGATATTGAAATACTTGAAGAAAAGATAGATGAGATGGGATTACAAGATGATAATCAAAAATTGATTGAAGAAGCATCATCAAGCCAAGAGCCTATTGTGGATCATGGGTTAACAAAAGCTTGGAGGTATGCTCACGGGCATCCTAAGGAACTCATTCTAGATGATCCATCTCAACCGGTTAGGACTAGAGCATCCCTTAGGAATTTGAATAACCATCTAGCTTTTGTTTCACACTTTGAGCCCAAACATATAGAAGAAGCCGAGAATGATGTAAATTGGATAAATGCAATGCAAGAAGAACTAAACCAATTTACTAGGAACAAAGTGTGGGATCTAGTAGAGAGACCTTCTGAATATCCAATAATAGGTACAAAATGGATATATAAAAATAAGCTAGATGAAAATGGAATTGTTATAAGGAATAAGGCTAGACTAGTAGCAAAGGGTTATAATCAAGAAGAAGGCATAGATTTTGATGAAACCTTTGCTCCCGTAGCTAGACTTGAGGCTATTAGACTTTTATTAGCATATGCATGCTCTAAGGACTTCAAACTATATCAAATGGATGTAAAAAGTGCATTCTTAAATGGGTATATTAATGAGGAGGTGTATGTAGAACAACCTCCTGGTTTTGAAAATCATCAATACCCTAATCATGTGTATAAACTGAACAAAGCACTTTATGGATTAAAACAAGCACCTAGAGCATGGTATGAGAGACTTAGTAAATTCCTATTAGAACATGAATTCTCTAGGGGAAGTGTAGATACAACATTATTTCTGAAAAGGCAAAATAAGGATATGTTATTAGTACAGATTTATATTGATGATATCATTTTTGGTGCTACTAACAATCGCCTCTGCGAGGAATTTGCTGATTTGATGCAGAGTGAGTTTGAGATGAGCATGATGGGAGAGCTGAACTACTTCCTCGGGCTTCAAATCAAACAATCTGAAGGAGGCATCTTCATCAATCAAGCAAAATATATCAAGGAGATGCTCAAGAAGTTTGATATGGAGGGAAACAAGTCAATCAGCACCCCCATGAGCTCATCATGTAAGTTAGACCAAGATGAATCAGGTAAATCTGTAGATCAAAAACTTTATAGAGGTATGATAGGTTCTTTACTGTATCTTACTGCAAGTAGACCTGATATTATGTTTAGTGTGTGCATGTGTGCTAGATATCAGGCTAATCCTAAAGAATCACACCTAGCTGCAGTTAAGAGAATATTTAAATACTTAATAGGAACTAAGAACATAGGGCTATGGTACTCTAAAGAATCTAGCCTAAACTTAATAGGGTACACAGATTCAGACTTCGCTGGATGTAAGCTTGATAGAAAAAGTACCAGCGGGTCGTGTCAGTTTCTAGGAGAAAACCTAATCTCATGGTTTAGCAAGAAACAAAACTCGGTTGCATTATCCACTGCAGAAGCTGAATATGTGGCAGCCGGGAGTTGTTGTGCTCAAATCTTGTGGATTAAACAACAATTAGAAGATTATGGCATTAAACAAGATAAAATCCCCATTAATTGTGATAATACAAGTGCCATAAATCTAACTAAAAATCCAATTCAACATTCAAGAACTAAACACATTGAGATAAGACATCACTTCATAAGAGATCATGTATTGAATGGTGATGTGTCACTCCAATTTGTTTGTACTGATAATCAATTAGCAGATATTTTTACAAAACCCCTAAGTGAAGAGAGGTTTAGTGTGCTTAGGAGGGGATTAGGAGTGATTGATCCATCCTAGTGGGAGTTTCCACTAGATTAATTGATTTTGATGATTAGAATGTGGTTAAAATAGAGTTTCTATTCAATGATCATCAAATCAGATCCCAATTAGGTGATTTTCCCTCATTTGGCACGGTTATAGCATGACTTTTAGGTGCGTGCCAAGGTTAGAGACGACTCGAGTAAGTTTCAGAGCCGGCTCCTAAGGGGGAGTCGACTCGCGCATTTGCGGGAGTTGACTCGCAAAGATGGCAGCTGAGGGGGAGTCGACTCGCACATTGTCGGGAGTCGACTCGAAGTCTACAGGCGCACAAGGAGAGTCGACTCGCGCATATTCTGGAGTCGACTCGAGGTCGAGTCGACTCGCGACTCAGGGGAGTCGACTCGCAGTCGGGATCCGACTTTTTAACCCTAGGTTTGTCGTTTCGCAAACACTTTTCTTTCAAGCCGCCACTGTTCAAAAAGCCCTAGAGCCGACTCCTAGGTCTTCCTCCATCGTCTCCAACCTCTGTTCGGTCAATTTTTCACCGGTTCTTAGGGTTTTCTTCCGTTCCTAGGTCGTCTCCGGTCCGTCCCGAGTCTCCTCCGTCGACCTTTCTCCGTCCTTTAGGTGTTTCTTCCCGTTTAGGTCAAGATGCCTCGTAAGACCGTGGTTAGGAAGAGGTCCCGTCCCGAGGCCGGTCCCGAGCGGCGCTCCAAGGCGCGGCACGATCCCGCGAGGGAACCACCTCCGGCTCGTTCCCCGCCTAGGGCGGTTCCCGCGAGGCCATTGGCCAGGAAGGTCGTCTCCACCGGAAGGTATGTCGATTTCGACTTCCTCTCCCGGGAAGGGTTCACCATAGGTGAAAGACTTAGGGTCCAAGGCTTAGAGTTCTTCCTTACATTGGACCTCCCCACATATCCAGGGCTCGTTAGAGAGTTTTACGGTACCGTCCTGAAAGAGTAGATGCCCTACAAGCCAATCGCAATATGTATTGCGAAGGGTTTTTCTTTTGATTTGTCCAAATCATGTACATGACATTTAAATATGAATAAAGGCATTATATTTTATCATATGCTGTTGATTATATTTATGATAAACTCCTTAGATTAGGGCAATGGTTTTAAGACTATGATGAGATCATACTAGTGAGACTTAAAATCCTAAAATCCTAATCTTAAATATTCCCAGTCATTGGTATATTGAGTCGGGGATCAATGATTACCGGAAAGACTGGCATGTCTTATGTATGCTCGATGCAGAGGATGATTGATCTCACAATCATTTGTGTGGAGACACTAATACAAAGATATGGGTGCTCATTAGAAGAATGAGTTCACTGAATTGACCTACAAAGAGAAATCTTATGAAGTCTTACTTACATGTCAAAAGATGATTCTCTTAGTGGGAGTTGTGCAACTGATCCTGAGATCACCATGGTATCTTGTGCACATGAACCTATGTTTTGGTTTACACTCATTCATGACAATAAGTTATGTACGAGGTCTTCTGGATATGGTGGATTGTGTACGAAGATTATGAGTAGGTCAATAAGGAATTAATCACTTCTAGTAAGAGAAGATAGCATCCTATTTATTCTAATCATATGATAATTCAGGAAGCCTTTGATCAAAGCAGAATGAAAATTAGAAAGAGTTTCTAATGTTTCATTATTTGAATTATCATTAAAAGATTGAGAAAAATATGAATATGAAATTGAGTTTGACATATATTCATACTCATATACATATTTGGGATACAGTTTGATTAAAGGATTGAATTGCATGGTAACTTGCCACTGAAGGGTATTTTTGGTATTTCCACCAAATTCCATATTTTTCGGGTAGACATGACACGTTGCTAGACGTCAATCTTGTCTTATAGGTTTGATCGAATTAAAGAGTTTAATTCGATCACCAATTAGAAAGGATTCTAATTGTTAAGTTCGGGTTCGCGCAGTTTGGACTTAAATCGATTAGAAGAGTTCTAATCAAGTTGGGTCAACTCGCACTCACACCTATTGCTGGCTAAGTATGGAACCCAATGGGTCACACACAAGAAAACTTATCAAGGGTCTAATTGGATTAGATCATGTTTGCAAGATAAACATCCTAGCAGGTATTACAAACCTTAGCTCCTGATTCGAACTGGATTCGAATCTGATTCGAACTGGATTCGAATCTGATTCGAATTGAATTCGAATCTGATTCTTAATTGATCTAATTTGATTAGATCATATTCTAATATGGGTTAGCCAAGAGTTGGCTCCTAATTGGCTTGGTTTGAGTCTAATTGGATTAGATTTGATAAATCATTCATTTTTGACCGTTGGATCAACATTTGGATGAAGAGATGGATCAAATGGATGGCACCATGAATTGGAGCCATTGGATTTTCATCATAGGATGATGGGAGATCATGATGACGTGATGGATATCATTGGGAGGCGTGGAGATGAAAAATAGGTGAAGGAAAGAGAGAGAATACGTGAAGATTAAATGGATAAGGATGAACCATTTATTTGATCTTATCCATTCTCTCTCTTCTCTCTTCATCACGCCTAAGGGATATATGGCGTCTTCTTTCATGGCCTTTGGATCATCATCAACCCTTGATGAATGGATAAGGTTGGTTCCTATTTTTCTTGCGTGAGAAGAAGTAAAAAAAAGGGAAGAGTACGGCGCATTTTCATGAAGAGGTGCTTAGGGAATCAAGCGCCACATCATAAGCGCTTGATCTTATCATAACCACTTTTGATACGCCTCTCCCTATTTTTGTGGCGCCTTCTCTCCTCTTATCACGCCCCATCTGAAGGATGTGTGGATGGGATGCATCCTTTGGTGATGCATCCCCACGCCATCTATAAATAGGAATGCTCCCGGTGTTTTCTAATCATCGGAAATCAATCCAACTCTCTCTCTCTCATATCCCTTCTTTCTTACATTAGTTTCTTTCTTTCTAACATTGCTTCTAGTGTGTCCTAAGCCAAGACAAGGTGGTCTTCATTAGGACAAAAGGATTAGAAGTGATTTTAGAAGGCTAAAGAAAAATAGAAAGGAAGGAAAGCAAGCCGTTAGAGTTCTTTAGAAGAATTCTGCATTAAGGATCAAAAGTCTTTGGAGCTAAAGTCTTGATCAAGTTTTCGTGTGGATCACCATTGGAGGGCGGACACTTGGACGCCTCGTAGAGATTGTACACTTTGGATTAGCGTTTGAGGTATTCTACTAATTCTGCATTTATTTTATATTATTTGATTGTAATCATTAAGGTGATCTAGGCTTAAAAGGGTTTCATGCATAGGGACTTTATTAAGAAAATTTTAAAATCCCTAGCTTCCGCTGCTCATTATGACATGCTAGAACCCTTCAGTGGTATCAGAGCTATCCTTAATTGGTTCAATCAAATAATAATGCATGATGTATGATTATTAATTTACTATGAGATAGTAATGTCATATGCTTAATGAAATGCTGAAATATATGATTCATATATGATATGATATGTAATAAAATGTCATGATATGAAATTTTCCATATGAAAATATGTTGAAGCATGTTAATTAGTTGCTTATGATTTATACATGCTATGAGATAGCTATGATGCATGATAGCTTATTTTAGATATGTTAAATATATGTTACAATTAAAGAATGTGCTAGAGACTAGTAAGCCCTCAATAAAAATTATATTAAGTCATAGTGTTAAAAAATTTTGAGCTAACCCATTCTAGAACAATTAATCTAATTGGTGTCTAAGGAAAGCACTAAAGGTGGTTACTTAATTAGGACCTTACTCTTTGAGTAAGGGGAGCCTCCCACCTGCTTACCTGGCCAATTGTTTGATTGTCTATTATGGATAAGCTTAATATTGATATAATACTATTGATAGCCTTCCTTCATGCCTCGATATTATTATGTCAAGATCCATGCTAGTTTGTTGTGCTAACACAAAACTTGCAATGGGGACTGATGTTATACTGTCTTGGTGCATTAAGATGCTTATGGCATATTTTAATATATTGCCTTGTTGTGCAACCACAAGGGCAATATTATTCGAATATGACTATATGGAAATGAAGGGTTTGACTTAACTAAAATATTATTGTTTGTTGTGCTAACACAAGGCAATAAGTATTTTAAGAGGACAAGATAAAGTTGAGAATTGCATGAGATGCAATCGGAAAGAGTTTCCTACCTTGAACTCATAAAGGTTTGTTGTGTAACCACAAGGCTTTTTATGATGAATTAGGATCTCAACCCTACTAAGAAAAATTATATTTTCACGTTTATCATAGGAGAGGGCTATGATATTCGATAAAAATAGTAGGAGACAAATTAGATTAAAGTCCTTATCTAGTTGCAAACATGTCATCATGATTGGTCTGCTTATATTAGTTATGTTCTTGCATATGTAGAATTATTAAATGGCTTCACTTTCACTAAGAGGCATCTTAGATGCCAACAAGTTGACCGGACCAAACTTTGTGGACTGGTTGAGGAATTTAAAGATAGTACTCACTCAGGAGAAAATTTCCTATATACTTGAAACCCCTGATCTTGGAGATCTAGGGGATGATGCTACAGAAGAGGAGGTTGCCATACATAAGATGTGGAAAAATGACAGTTTGACTGTCAAATGTATCATACTTGCCTCTATGAGCAATGAATTACAGAGGCAACATGAAGGCATGGACACTCAATCCATACTTCTCAATTTAAAAGAGTTGTATGGAGAACAAAGCAGGACTGCTAGGTATGAGATATCTAAGCAGTTGTTCCGTGCTAGAATGAATGAAGGAACTCCAGTGCAAAACCATGTTCTTATGGTTATAGACTTAATCACTAGATTAAGTCAATTAGGTTTTGCTATGGATAGTGAGCTCAGTCAGGATTTGATCCTGCAATCACTGCCTGATTCATTCTCTCAGTTTGTTGTGAACTTTCACATGAACAAGCTGAACACCTCCCTACCTGAGCTGTTAAATATGCTCAAAACAGCTGAAGGCCATATTAAGAAGGATAAAGGTCCACTCCTTCTTATAGATGGCACTTCTAAAAGGAAATCGGGAAATAAGGGTTCTAAGAAACGATTGAACCCCAAGAGTAGCATCAAAAAGAAAAAAAGGAAAGAAAAACTCCGGATCAAGTACCTGTTTTCATTGCGGCAAAGCTGGCCACTGGAAAAGGAATTGCAAGAGTTTTCTTGCAAGTATGAAGACCGATGCAAGAGTTGCATCAAAAGGTATGTTTATGTTACATGCCAACTTATCATTAAGTTCTTCAAATTCAAATTCATGGGTATTGGATACCGGCTGTGGTTTTCACATTTGCAAATCTTTGCATGGACTACAGAAAATTAAAATTTTGAAGAAAGGTGACTTCGAGCTGTATGGCGCTGGAGGAGAGTCCATCCAGGCTGAAGCTGTTGGAACCTACAACTTGGAGTTACCTTCGGAAGAGCTCCTACAATTAGAAGATTGTTATTATATGCCCAAAATTATTAGAAATGTAATTTCCATTCCTTTGTTGTTAAAGAAAGGATTTGAAATTAATGGAAAGGGCAATGGTTGCTCTATTTATTTTTCTAATAAGCATCTTTGCAATGGCATTATGGAAAATGGTCTTCTTGTTTTATTACTTAATGACAATATCTTTCATATTAATAAAAGCAATAAAAGAAAGAGAGAGGAAGTAAATAACACCCTTCTTTGGCATTGCCGACTTGGTCACATAAGTGAATCAAGAATCAACAAGTTATACAAAGAAGAGTTCTTTGATCCTTATGATTATGAATCATTAGGAACTTGTGAATCTTGTCTTATGGGTTAGATGACTAAGTCTCCATTCACTGGACATGGAGAAAGGGCAAGTGAGTTATTAGGACTTATACACACAGATGTATGTGGTCCTATGACAACTCCAGCTAGAGGTGGATACTCTTACTTCATCACATTCACTGATGATTTATCAAGGTTCGGATATGTGTATCTTATGAAACATAAATCCGAAGCTTTTGATAAGTTTAAAGAGTATCAAAGTATGGTTGAAAAACAAACCGGAAAGTGTATTAAAATCCTTCGATCTGATCGAGGAGGTGAATACCTTTCTAGTGAGTTTTTAAATCATCTTAAAGAAAAGGGCATTCTCTCTGAATGGACACCTCCGTATACGCCACAATTAAATGGTGTAGCTGAACGGAGGAATCGTACTTTATTAGATATGGTACGGTCCATGATGTGCTTTACTGATCTTCCTATTTCCTTCTGGGGTTTTGCCCTAGAGACTGCTGCACTAATATTAAACAGGGTACCTTCTAAGTCTGTACCTAGCACTCCATATGAGATATGGAGAGGAAAGAAGCCTAATCTTAAGTATCTTAAGATATGGGGTTGTCAAGCTTATGTCAAAAGAAATTTTGGACACAAGCTAAGTGCTAGATCAGATAAATATATTTTTGTAGGTTATCCTAAAGATAGTATAGGATACATCTTCTATCATCCTACCGAACAAAAAGTTTTTGTAGGTAGGCATGCCATTTTCTTAAAAAAAGAGTTTATCTTAGAAAAGGGCAAGGATAGAAAAATAGAACTTGAAGAAGTTCAAGACCTACAAATAGAAACACAAGAAATTCTTCAACCAGATGTACCCATTGATGAGGTACAACCACAACACACATCTCCTCTCCGAAGGTCAGATAGAGTGCGAAGAGCACCTGAGAGATATGGGTTCATCATTGAAAATGATGAAGCCCACATTGTTCAGAATAATGATCCTCTGACCTATTCGGAAGCTGTCATGAGTAATGACTCTGACAAATGGCTAGAAGCCATGAAATCCGAAATAGATTCTATGTATACCAACCAAGTATGGACTTTGGTTGATGCACCAGAGGGTGTAAACCCTATAGGTTGCAAATGGGTCTATAAGAAAAAGATTGGAGCAGATGGCCAAGTAGAAACCTACAAGGCTAGATTGGTGGCAAAAGGTTTCAGGCAAAAGCAAGGAATTGACTATGATGAAACTTTTTCGCCAGTAGCTATGCTCAAATCTATTCGGATTTTGCTTGCAATAGCTGCATACTATGATTATGAAATCTGGCAGATGGATGTCAAAACCGCCTTCCTTAATGGTTATCTTGAGGAAGAAGTTTACATGACACAGCCAGAAGGATTTGTCTCAAGTAAGAGAGCAAATCAAGTATGCAAGCTTAAGAGATCCATTTATGGATTAAAGCAAGCATCGAGGAGTTGGAACATCCGTTTTGATACAACAGTCAAAGAGTTTGGTTTTATCAAAAATGTGGATGAACCATGTGTGTACAAGAAGACTAGTGGGAGTGCCATTGTCTTCTTAATATTGTATGTAGATGATATACTGATCATTGAAAATGATATTCCAATGTTACAATCGGTCAAGACTTGGCTGTCAAAAAGCTTTTCCATGAAAGACTTGGGAGAAGCATCCTATATACTTGGTATAAAGATCTATAGGGATAGATCTAAAAGGATGCTAGGCTTGTCCCAGTCTAGCTACATAGATAATGTGCTGAAAAGATTCAGCATGGAAGAAAGTAAAAGAGGTTATTTGCCTATGAGTCATGGCATACGTCTCTCTAAGAAGATGTCTCCTAAGACATCTGAAGAGAGGAATAGAATGAATTCTATTCCCTATGCTTCGGCAATAGGATCGATTATGTATGCTATGCTATGTACTAGGCCTGATGTTGCTTATGCCTTAGGCATAACAAGTAGATTTCAGGCTGATCCAGGAGAGGATCATTGGATAGCTGTGAAAAATATTCTTAAGTACTTGAGAAGGACTAAAGATATTTTTCTAGTTTATGGAGGATCTGAGTTGAAACTAGAAGGATTTTCTGATTCTAGTTTTCAATCAGATCCAGATGATAGCAAGTCCACTTCAGGGTATGTCTTTACCCTAAATGGTGGTGCAGTGAGCTGGAAGAGTTCCAAACAGCAAACTGTAGCTGACTCAACTACTGAGGCAGAATACATTGCTGTAAGTGAAGCCGCTAAGGAAGCTGTCTGGATGAAGAAGTTCATCTCTGAGTTAGGAGTAGTTTCCGAGATTGCTGGACCAGTCCCAGTTTATTGTGATAACACTGGAGCTGTTGCTCAAGCGAAGGAACCAAGGTCTCATCACAAATCCAAGCACATTCTAAGACGCTTCCATCTTGTTCGAGAGATTGTCGAGAGACAAGACATAGTCATTGAACGAGTAGACACCAAGAACAACCTAGCAGACCCGTTCACTAAAGCTCTACCACAACAGCAGTTCGATCGCCACCTTGATTGTATGGGGATAAAATATAAGAGCGATTGGCTTTAGTGCAAGTGGGAGATTGAAAGAGTAGATGCCCTACAAGCCAATCGCAATATGTATTGCGAAGGGTTTTTCTTTTGATTTGTCCAAATCATGTACATGACATTTAAATATGAATAAAGGCATTATATTTTATCATATGCTGTTGATTATATTTATGATAAACTCCTTAGATTAGGGCAATGGTTTTAAGACTATGATGAGATCATACTAGTGAGACTTAAAATCCTAAAATCCTAATCTTAAATATTCCCAGTCATTGGTATATTGAGTCGGGGATCAATGATTACCGGAAAGACTGGCATGTCTTATGTATGCTCGATGCAGAGGATGATTGATCTCACAATCATTTGTGTGGAGACACTAATACAAAGATATGGGTGCTCATTAGAAGAATGAGTTCACTGAATTGACCTACAAAGAGAAATCTTATGAAGTCTTACTTACATGTCAAAAGATGATTCTCTTAGTGGGAGTTGTGCAACTGATCCTTTGACCTGAGATCACCATGGTATCTTGTGCACATGAACCTATGTTTTGGTTTACACTCATTCATGACAATAAGTTATGTACGAGGTCTTCTGGATATGGTGGATTGTGTACGAAGATTATGAGTAGGTCAACAAGGAATTAATCACTTCTAGTAAGAGAAGATAGCATCCTATTTATTCTAATCATATGATAATTCAGGAAGCCTTTGATCAAAGCAAAATGAAAATTAGAAAGAGTTTCTAATGTTTCATTATTTGAATTATCATTAAAAGATTGAGAAAAATATGAATATGAAATTGAGTTTGACATATATTCATACTCATATACATATTTGGGATACAGTTTGATTAAAGGATTGAATTGCATGGTAACTTGCCACTGAAGGGTATTTTTGGTATTTCCACCAAATTCCATATTTTCCGGGTAGACATGACACGTTGCTAGACGTCAATCTTGTCTTATAGGTTTGATCGAATTAAAGAGTTTAATTCGATCACCAATTAGAAAGGATTCTAATTGTTAAGTTCGGGTTCGCGCAGTTTGGACTTAAATCGATTAGAAGAGTTCTAATCAAGTTGGGTCAACTCGCACTCACACCTATTGCTGGCTAAGTATGGAACCCAATGGGTCACACACAAGAAAACTTATCAAGGGTCTAATTGGATTAGATCATGTTTGCAAGATAAACATCCTAGCAGGTGTTACAAACCTTAGCTCCTGATTCGAACTGGATTCGAATCTGATTCGAACTGGATTCGAATCTGATTCTTAATTGATCTAATTTGATTAGATCATATTCTAATATGGGTTAGCCAAGAGTTGGCTCCTAATTGGCTTGGTTTGAGTCTAATTGGATTAGATTTGACAAATCATTCATTTTTGACCGTTGGATCAACATTTGGATGAAGAGATGGATCAAATGGATGGCACCATGAATTGGAGCCATTGGATTTTCATCATAGGATGATGGGAGATCATGATGACGTGATGGATATCATTGGGAGGCGTGGAGATGAAAAATAGGTGAAGGAAAGAGAGAGAATACGTGAAGATTAAATGGATAAGGATGAACCATTTATTTGATCTTATCCATTCTCTCTCTTCTCTCTTCATCACGCCTAAGGGATATATGGCGCCTTCTTTCATGGCCTTTGGATCATCATCAACCCTTGATGAATGGATAAGGTTGGTTCCTATTTTTCTTGCGTGAGAAGAAGTAAAAAAAAGGGAAGAGTACGGCGCATTTTCATGAAGAGGTGCTTAGGGAATCAAGCGCCACATCATAAGCGCTTGATCTTATCATAACCACTTTTGATACGCCTCTCCCTATTTTTGTGGCGCCTTCTCTCCTCTTATCACGCCCCATCTGAAGGATGTGTGGATGGGATGCATCCTTTGGTGATGCATCCCCACGCCATCTATAAATAGGAATGCTCGCGGTGTTTTCTAATCATCGGAAATCAATCCAACTCTCTCTCTCTCATATCCCTTCTTTCTTACATTAGTTTCTTTCTTTCTAACATTGCTTCTAGTGTGTCCTAAGCCAAGACAAGGTGGTCTTCATTAGGACAAAAGGATTAGAAGTGATTTTAAAAGGCTAAAGAAAAATAGAAAGGAAGGAAAGCAAGCCGTTAGAGTTCTTTAGAAGAATTCTGCATTAAGGATCAAAAGTCTTTGGAGCTAAAGTCTTGATCAAGTTTTCGTGTGGATCACCATTGGAGGGCGGACACTTGGACGCCTCGTAGAGATTGTACACTTTGGATTAGCGTTTGAGGTATTCTACTAATTCTGCATTTATTTTATATTATTTGATTGTAATCATTAAGGTGATCTAGGCTTAAAAGGGTTTCATGCATAGGGACTTTATTAAGAAAATTTTAAAATCCCTAGCTTCCGCTGCTCATTATGACATGCTAGAACCCTTCACGTCCATCGGGGAGATGGGGGTATCGAGGGCACAGTAGCCGGTGTCCCTGTGTTTGTCACGGAGGATCTTATTGGCCACATCCTCCACCTTCCACTAGTTGGGGTGGCTCCCGCACACCCTGAGGATAGAGTTGAGGCCCTTACGGTCGTCTTAGGGCATCCACCTCAGTCCCCCCTAGACGAGGTATCTGCTAGCTCACTTCCTGTTGAAGTGAGAATCCTTTTGAGTATTCTGTCCAGGTCTGTCTTCCCTAAGACAGGAAGATTTGATTTTGTAAATGAGAGGGACCTAGCTATTATGTCTTACATTCTTCAGGACACCCCGGTAAACTTCCCCAAACTCATCTATAGGTATATGTGTGAGCCCCTAGATAGACCTAGGCTCACCCTCCCATACGGCATGATTTTTACTCTTCTCTTTAGGGAGTACAAGATTCCCATTCCTGAGAGGGAACCCTCTCGTGCATTGCGATGGACAGATCGCTTGTGTACGGGGACCATGCACAGGATGGGGTTTCAGAAGAGAGAGGGGGTATGGGTTAGGAAGTCTACCCTCACCGCTCAGACCACCAGACCTTCACCCAGTCCTGAGCCCGATTCAGACTACCCAGACCTTCCAGACCATCCAGACCTTCCATCCACTCCTCCTGCTCCTACCACCTCCGCCGGACCTTCCTCCTCGGCACCACCCTCTATGGCGGTCCGGATTGATCCTGAGCAGCTCCGGGAGCTGCGGCAGGAGATCGTCCGAGATCTGAGGGACGAGCTGCTTCGGGAGATCCGAGGCTCGGTGCCTGCTCCCTCTTCTGCACCCACTTCCTCCGCCTTGGTCCCATCCTTGACAGCCGTGACAGACATGACGGCTGAGGTGCGGTAGGAGATCTACAACATCAGGACCCTGGTGCAGGCCCAGTTCCACAGCATGAGTGAGGTCACGAGCTCCACTCGACAGATGCGAGAGGAGATAGGTCGTGACATGCACACCACCACCAAGGGGGCCGAGCGCTTGGCGAATGTACTCATCGACAAGCTGGACGCACTTCAGACATTGGTGACTGGGCTTCAGGCGTCAGTGACAGAGCTCTCCACTACACATAGCAGAGCCACCACGTCTATTATCACGCAGCTTGGACATGTGACAGATGCAGTCACCCTCCTCATGGAGCAGAGCCGATTGAGAGGAGGAGCACCATCCTCGAGAGGAGGAGCCACATCCTCCAGAGGAGGAGATGCATCCTCGAGAGGGGGAGCTTCATCCTCGAGGAGACCATAGATGTTCTTTTTGCTTTGTTTTGTATTGCTTTGCTTTACGTATTGTATGCTCAAATGTATTCACATTCATATCAATACAATGAGTAGACATCTTATCTTCATTTCTGTGCCATTTGATGATTGGTTGTGCCATTGATTGTGTGTGATTACCTCCTTTTTGGTATGATGACAAAAAGGGGGAGAAATATGTATACAATATGTAAAAGGGGAGAAATATGGGTGAAATATGTAAAAGAAATCAATGAAAATCAATAAAAAGATAAACTCTTAAAAACACACACAAATTTGTTCTAAGTGGATTCGGTACCTCGAGGCTCATTATCTCTCTTTTGGGGCTCCTAATGGAGTAATCTCCAGAATCTATTCAAGGGATATTTGGAGATTAGCTGAATCCTACTCAAGAACAAATTGACAGATTTTCCCTCTAAAAATAAAAAATTCAGTTCAAAAACTTCAAAGCATTAAAAGGAAATTCAGAGAATCAAAACATAGTTGAATGCATATGTTGAGGGGGAGAATCTGAATTTTAATCAAGCTAAATCATTAATGACATATAAGCCAAACAATTGATTGCATAATATGAAGGCTTATATAATTCCAAATGAAAGGGGGAGCTTTAACTCCGAAATTTGTTGTTTCACTCCTTTCAAACTTGGATAAATTAAATTATCAGACATTTGAATTCATTTATGGATTTTATTTCATTATTTATTGAGCAAGTCATTTTACATATACTCAAAGTTTTGTCATCATCAAAAAGGGGGAGATTGTGGAGTGATTGATTAAAACCCCATTTGATTTTGATGAGCTCAAAGCATTTGAGTATATCTTGTGATTACTAATGAATTCAATTAAGTGTTTCAGTGAAAATCCTGTCCAAGTGTATCTAGATTTGGTTCATAGTATTTTGGATAAGTTAAGAAGTCTGCTGAACCAAAGTCTGAGACTCGAGTCGACTCCCGAGTATCACGAGTCGACTCCAAGCGTATCAAGTTCACTGGCACGAGCTCGAGTCGACTCCAGACTAGTACGAGTCGACTCCGACTGAGAACAGAAAGAAGAACAGAAAGCCTCATCTCAGAACCTGTCAACGAGTCGACTCCTAAAGTGCACGAGTCGACTCCAATGGTCAACGAGTCGACTCCAGGGTAGTAAGAGTCGACTCCAAGAGGTACACAAAGAAAAGTCAGAGAGCATTTTATGGACTCTGAGATTCGAGTCGACTCCCGCAATACGCGAGTCGACTCCGAGACTGTGCGACCAACGACAGACAGAAAACCATGTTACCGCCTCTGAGATTTGAGTCGACTCCCAGACAGCTCGAGTCGACTCCAAGACAAGCTTCACGTCAAAAGGCAGAAGACCAACTTTCGGAAACTGAGAGCCGAGTCGACTCCAAGGAGGTTCGAGTCGACTCCAAGACTGGATGAGCCAAAAGACAGAGAATCGGGAGTTCGGGCTCTGAGATTCGAGTCGACTCCAAGGACAGTCGAGTCGACTCGAGTGGACAAAATTCAAAATTGGATCCACGGGCTTCTGTGGATGAGGCGACTCCAAAATTGCCAGGTCAGCTCCAGAAGTTGGCGAGTCGACTCCGGGTCAAGACGAGTCGACTCCCAGTCGTGACGGCAACTTTAATTCAAATTTGGAACAGTTGCCGAGTCGACTCCGGAAAAGCTTGAGTCGACTCCCGCTACAGCCGAGTCGACTCCTGATCGCGCGAGTCGACTCCAACCCACCAACGGTCATATTGTCAGGCTGCGCAGAGTGTGCAGAACGGGCAGAAAAAGCAGTGTAACGGCTAGTTTCCGTGGGGGTTGGCTTAAATAGCCACAGAAGACTGTAGCAAGATAGAGAACAACCATTCCACTCCAAGCATTCAAGCTTTCAAGCTCTGCAAGTGCTCTTCAACGAAAAAAGGGGAAGATCTGCAATAACTGCATCCAACTACTTCTTCCCAACAATCAAAGTTTCCTCCTCCTGCATTCAAGTCGACCACTCTTTCAAGAGGAGACCGGAGTTCCAGAAGCCTTACCTCTTCACCAGCTTAAAAGCGTTTGAGGGCTTCTAAACTCCTCTTTGTTCATACTGTTTTATATCTGCTTTTTGAGAAGCTTGTTTTTCTGTTTTCTTTCTTCTACTTGTATTTACTTGGTTCAATCGGGGGATTGAATCAAGGGGATTGAGGATGGTTGGTGAGCCGGTTTAAAACCAACGTGTGTAAGGGTTTGATTGTGAGCCCGGAAAAAACAATCGGGGTTGGTTCTAGTCGGGGAGCCTGGGAAAACCGACCGAGTTCGTTGTGAGCTCGTAAAACAACAAGTTTGGTTGTGAGCTTGTAAAACAACCGGCTGTAATTCAAGGGGGTTATAGTGAAATTCCCAAGTTTGACTTGGGGAGTGGACGTAGGAGCAAGGGTTAGCTCCGAACCACTATAAAATCTTGTGTTTGTGATTGATTGACTCTTATCTTCTTCCTCTCACATCACTCACAGCACTTAGCATTAATTAAATAACTTACAATAGTTTTTTAATTATTCATCCATAAGTTTTTAAATATCTAAGTTAATTTTAAAACCCAATTCACCCCGCCCTCTTGGGTTGTCTATCTGGGCAACAGCCCGGTCGAACCCGCAAAACCGACAAAGGAACCCACAGGGACGCACCAGAGCGGACAAAGATTTCACCGAACGGGACGGGACCGAGCCCACGCAACATGCGAGGGCGAAGGATCGGACCAAGTAAGGCCGATCCAACTCCGCGCGCGCGCGGCCGCGAAAACTTCGTTAGGGACGGGACGACGGGCCGACCGATCCGAAGCGCCGTGCACGGCCGCCGCAACGGCCGGCCGGAGGCGTAGACCGAGCGCTGCGCCAGCGGAAGGAGCGTGCCGGCTCCGTCGTGGGCCCGCTGCGCGTGGCCCATCCGAGCGAGCCGACGGGCCGAATCCCTCGAGGACGAACGGTGTCGGGCACGCCCGCCGCGAGTGCGCGCGGCGGGCTTGTGCGGAGTGGAGCGGAAGGCCCGCCGCGGCAGCAGCAGCCCCCCCTCCCTACCACCCCAGCGGGGCATCCGCCCAAAGCCCACCCCAAGCGTTCCAAAGTACCGAGGAGCGTTGCAAACAGGAACGGCCCGGACACGTGTCCCGGTCGCACGGGATGCGCGTCCCGGTCGCACGGGTCGCGCGTCCCGGGAGGGCCGACGGAGGAAGCCGAAGTGCCGCGCGCGGCCGCCGCGACGGCCGGACGGCGGCGGCGCCCGTGCGCCGCGGCAAAGGCGGGAGCGGCCCGGCTCCATCCGGGGCGCCGCGAGCTTCGGTCGAACCTTTGCCGTGACTCTTCGCAATAGGCCAAGCCCATTCACACTTGGCCAAGCCTAGGCCAAGCCAAGGCCTCCAATGCTTGGCCAAGTGCCTCCAAGGTCGGCCAAGACGGTGCCCAGCGTGCCAAAGCCTTGGCATGCCCATGCGCGGCCCAAGCCGCGCCCATGCGCCCCAGCCGCACGCGGCCGCGCGCGCCCGCGCCCAGGCCCCGGCCGCGCGCGCGCCCTGGCGCGCGCGCCCGCGCCCAGGCCACGGCCGCGCTGCGCGCCTGGCGCGCGCGCCCGCGCCCTGGCCCCGGCCGGGCCGAGGCCACGGCCGCGCTGCGCCCGCGCCCAGGCCACGGCCGCGCTGCGCGCCTGCCGCGCGCGCCCAGGCCCGGCCGCGCGCGCCCGCGCCCAGGCCCCGCTCGCGCGCGCCCGCGCCCGACCGCCCCGCGTGCGCGCCCAACGCGGCCTGCCGCGGCCGCCCACGCGCGCCCAACGCGGCCTGCCGCGGCCGCCACGCGCGCCGGCGCCCCGCCTGGCGGCTGCGCAACGCGGC
>NW_024068620.1:0-117888 GCF_009389715.1 Phoenix dactylifera
CTCCTTCCAGCCGTGAATGGAGGAAGGAGCATCCTTGACGAGGCCGCACCCTCGCCGCGCCGCGAAGCACCACCACCCTCTGTCCCGGGGGTGGCCGTTCAGGCCGTAGCATTCCCAAAAGACATTCAGGGTGGCGGGAACCTCATGCATGCGGCAGAGAACCTGGAAGGCCGTCAGGGTGCGCCATGAGTTCGGCACCAGTTGCGTCGGCGCTACTCTTAAACCCCGAAGCACCTGTACGACTAAGTCCGAGGGGGGAAAGCGGAGCCCAGCCCGAAGGATGTCCTCATTGATGGCGACCTTCCCTGGAGGAGGATGGGACATCCTCTCCTCAGGCCCCGGGAGCGTAATGTTGCAGGCTTCGGGAAGGTGGTACCGGGCCACGAACCTATCTAGGTCTTCAGGGACCAGCTCCGACTGAATGCGGTCCGCCCTTACTTCGTCCATCCCTAATGGCCAGTGAACCTACGGTCAGGACGGGGTCAAGAGGGGGGAAGGGACCGGAACGACTGGAGTACACTAACACGAAAGGAAAAAGTACGGAGAGCCCTAAATTGAAGAGTGGGGCAACTCACCGGAAAGGAAGGAAGAACGGCTCCGAGAGCGTCAAAGGAGGAGCGAACGAACAGTTCGACGGCAACGGCAGCAGCACAAGGGAGAAACTTGAAGATGCCTGTGAAGAGAAAGGCGGACGGGGGAGGGCCCCCGGTTAAATAGGCGGAAAGGCGGGTGACGCCTCGGTGACGCCAGAGGACGCCTGGCTGCCGAAAGTTTGTTCGCGCCCCAAAGGCGAATCGACGCCATTAAGGAAGGATGTCCGCCGAAATCCGCAGACCGCCAGATCAGCGACAACTGCCATACGCCATAAAGAAGGCGGGAAGCTCGGAGCGCGCGCGCCTTTCCGAGGGATGGCGGCAATCTCGAAGCATCACTCCCTTCACCCGTTCCCCTCCTGGTTCCAGGCTCGGGAGTGGGGGGCTACTGTTACGGGGGAACTTAGCCACCATGCCCCACGTGACCGGCACGCGCGCCCAGGAAGACTACGGTAGCCCCATGACCCAGCAATCCGACCTCGGGTCGGATATCTACGGCTCCGCAGCCCGACCCCGAGTCGGCTGCCCCTTGATCCAGCAATCCGACCTCGGGTCGGATATCTTCGGCTCCGCAGCCCGACCCGAGTCGGCTGCCCCTTGATCCAGCAATCCGACCTCGGGTCGGATATCTTCGGCTCCGCAGTCCGACCCCGAGTCGGCTGCCCCTTGATCCAGCAATCCGACCCCGAGTCGGCAATCTCTCGACAACAACAGACTGTTCCTCTGAGGCACGCCGCGACCCCCTGCTCCACTACTTCCTGCAACGACCGTATCCGGCGCTGCCCCACGATCCCCTGTAACAGCCGTACAAAGCGGAGCTCCACTACGCCCTGCCATGGCCGTACCCAGTGCTGCCCCACGACGCCCCGTAACGGCCATGCCAGTGGCAACCCCATCGTGCCACACGATGACGAATCCCCGAAAAACCCCCCAGCCTGATATATATAAGGCTGGGGGGGAAGGGGGAGGGTAAGATATATCTTCCAGAGTATCATCTCACCTGCTACCTTTTCCTTCTCCTTCTCCTTCGATCTCCTCTGACTTGATCGTCGGAGGGCCCCCACTATCCCGGTGGTGGTGCGAGGCTTGCTTGCAGGTTTCACGGCGGAGGGCGGAGCGCAACCAAAGCAACTCAAAGGGAACCCCGTTCACACCGCTGTGCCAATCGTTCTCGGTTTGGACCCCCAGCAACATATAGGTATTCGAAATTTGGTCAAACATTCCTCATTTCAATATTAATTATTCAAAAATCATTATCAAACTTTTATAGGATGCATTATTAAGGGGGAGGATCACAAACAAACTCACTCTGTATTCACCAAAAGAAATCATGTTGATTAATGTGGTTAAATAAAATAAATTGGGAAAAGGTTACAAATCAGTCTGAAATTTTTCAGTGCCGGAGACGTCTCTGGCAAATCGCAGAGACGTCCCCCCGGCGAGACGTCTCGCATCAGTCGCGGAGACGTCTCGGGGACCGAACGAGGGTTTTTAAAATAGGTCGAAACAACTCGAGCCGACCCGAGCTATTCCTTTCATCCCCGACAAAAACAAAAAACCCTAGCCTCCATTTGCTCTCCACCACAAACCCTAGCCTCCATTTGCTCTCCATCACAAACCCTAGCATCCATGGCACCTAAGAGGGCTAGACGAACCGGTGGAAGGCGTCCTAGGGTAGCGGCCGACGGTGAGGAACGGAGGGAAGAGCCTTCCGCGCCGTCTCCTCCGGTTGCTCCGCCAACCGCGACCATTTCCTGTGCGAATCGCACAGTAACCACTGGGAGGTACATAGATTTTCATTTTCTAGATAGTGAGGGGTTCTCTATTGGAGAGAGACTCCGTGCCCAAGGGTGGGAATACCTTTGTACCCTCAATACATCGACCTACCCCGGCCTAGTTAGAGAAATGTTTAGTAATATGGCCTTAGGGGACTTAGGGTACACTGCATATGTCCGGGGGACGTTGGTAGAGATTAATGAAGATGTCCTATCTAGCATTTTGCAAATCCCTAAGGACGGTGAGGCTCCAACCTCACATCCCCAAAGGAAAATAGCCCTAAACTTGCTTTTAGGACGAGAGGACTGCGGCCCTCTTGATGTAGTCAACTCCCAAGATCTAAATGCCGAGATGAGACTCCTTTTGAGTATTGTCAATAGGGTCTTGTTTCCAAAAACTGGCCGCTTCGATTTTGTTTCGGAGCGAGACCTAGTTATCATGCACCACATCCTACTAGGGATTCCCCTAAACCTCCCTAGACTTATGTTGAACTACATTGCTATATGTCATAGGTATTCTAGGTTTAGCATACCCTATGGGATGATCTTTACCCTAGTATTCAAACATTTTAAGGTTTACATTCCAGAAAATGAACCTGCAAAACCCTTGAGAAACACTGACTATTATAATGAGACCACAATGCGTAGAATGGAGTTTCACAAGGTAGATGGGTCATGGGTTAAGGTACCAAAAAGAAAAGCTCAAACCTTAGACCCTGAGATCCCACATCAGGAGCCTGACCACCACTCTCCTCCACTCAGCCACATGGACTTCCCTGATATACCCTCCAGCTCAGCTGGACCTTCCACCTCTATGCCACCTCCTCCTACAGTCACTGGGCCCTTCTCCCTATCAGAAGAACAGATGCGCACTTTAGCATCTGTGATATGCCAGCAAATGAGGGAGGAAATGAGATCGATGATCTCTACTGAGTTGGCCCCCATCAGAGCCTCACATGAAGGGCTTCTACAAGAGTTGAAGGAAATCAGAACTCAGATAGAAGCTACAGCGCAAGAACTAGTTAGTGTGAGTGCCACCCAAATTCCTTCAGATCAATTGAGCTACAAGACAGCTTGAGGAACATTTCAGATGGTCTTCAAGAGTTGACAAGCCCTGGAGGCAATGTGGGCACCGTGGCTGCCCAACTTAGAGAAAGAATTGAAAGGGCAAGCATTGAATTTGAAGCACTAGTGGCAGCCTTCCATCAGTCCCAGGGAGAACAGTTCAGAACATTACTAGATTCAATTAATGCATTTATAGATGCAGCTGCTAGGATTTATGAGCAACGTCGCCGATGAGGGACACTTTGTAGACATCTAGGGTTCTTCTTTTTGTAAACCCTAGGCTCATTTTGAAACACTTTTTGTATTAGAAATGAATACTTGTAATGATCTCATCTTTTAACTTTGTAATGACTTCAAATGTTTACAATGATATATGAATGTCATACAATTCCTTTTGAAACCTTGTGTATATTTCTAATTCTGTGTATGTGATTCTGTGATTGTGTATGTGATTCTGTGATGTGCCATAAAAATCTCATAACATACCCTAAGGGGGAGCACAACCTGAATATCAAAGGGGGAGTGAAAAGAATTCTGAATTCATTAATAAAACAATAGACAGAGGGAGCATAACTTGAATATCCTTGAGTGGTTCATTGTAATATGCTGAATTCCGAATTGTGTTTTAAGTACCTACGTATAATTTGTCCCCTTCATTGTTGATGACAAAAAGGGGGAGTAGATATATAGAACTAGAACCTAAATATGGAATGCAATATGGAATGCAAAATTTACACTCATACTTAAAGTTGAATTAGAAAAGATAAAATTGAAGAATATTGGCTTTAAGATAATTGCCCTTCTAGAAAAGAAAGGGGGAGTCAAAAAGAACTTAGCTTTCAATTATCTTTAGCATCAATATTTCATTTTAACTTGATTTAAATTCAGTTGATATGCTAAAATTGCTTAAGAGCTATTAAGATCAATCTTATGCATAAGGATAGAACTAAAAATTGACTATTTTGAATTATGCACACTGTATCTAGCTCTAATCAAAACATTATACTTGTACATCTGATCAAATACTGTGTATATGTTTAAATTTCGAATTTTGCATATACTCAGTGTTTTGTCATCATCAAAAAGGGGGAGATTGTTGACCCCCTAATGGATTTTGATGAATACAAAACACTAGAGTATAATTCCATTTATCTTAACAATTTACTTGAGGATTTCATGTGTTTAATTAAGAATATTGTTAAGAAATGTCTAGGCAAGTTTCCATAATTTTTATGAATTTATTGAAGAATTTTTGAGATGAAGAAAACAGATCCGGGACAGCCGAGACGTCTCCGGTTTGTCCCAGAGACATCTCTGGCACAAACAGGAAGAACTGGCACGTTTGGAGACGTCCCCGGCACCTGGCGAGGCGTCTCGCAGGGTCGGAGTCGACTCTCTCAGAAGCGGAGTCGACTCTCTCAGTGGCGGCAGAAAGGCTGATTTCAAGTGATACGCGCGAGTCGTCTCCACAGTACGCGGAGTCGTCCCCGCGAGTAAAAAGCAGACTGCCCGAGTCGTCCCCAAGGTAGCGGAGTCGACTCTCTCAGGGTATTCCAGAGGATGTCTTTTTCGGTGATAAGGCAGCGGAGACGTCCCCTGAAAGAGCGGAGTCGACTCTCTCAGAGAATTCCAGAAGACTTGTTTTTCGGAGATATAACGGCGGAGTCGTCCCCAAGGCAGCGGAGTCGTCCCCATGCAAAAAGCGCAAACAAGCCGAGACGTCCCCGTAAAGTGCCGAGGCGACCCTCTCAGAAAAACAGAAAAACAAGTATTCAAACGGCTCATTTCCAGAGTCGTCCCCGTAAAGCGCCGAGTCGACCCCAAACATCGTCAAAAGTAAAATCTTACAGCCGAGACGTCTCGCGATGAAGCGGAGACGTCTCCGAAGCGCCTGGGACGCGACTGACAACTTTTTCAGGTTTGATTTGAATTTCAAACTCCTTTAACTTTATCTCTAACGGCTATATTTGCTTTTTGGGCTATAAAAGGGAGCTCTTAAGTGCTTTCCAACAACTTCTCACCAACCCAACACAAGATCATTCAAGAGAGAAGAAAGAAAAAGAGGTTCAAGGGAGTTAGTGCATTCAAGTGAAGAAATCAAGTGCCTTCAAGCTTCTCAAGTGATTTCGTGCTCAACTACTCTCTTCCGCTAGGCATTCAAAGCTCACATTCAAGCCAACGCGATCCACATCGGAAGAACCACCATTTCCCACACTTCCAATGGCTAAAAGGGTTCTTCCGGGTTTCATTGTTTATCATTGTTATATTTGCTTATTTAGAGCTTTCAAATCTTTTGTAAAACTTTTTCAATATTGTGCTTGTTCCAGTCAAGGGACTTGGAACAAGGGAAAGGCGTCCCAAGCCTAGGTGAAATTGGGGGTTTTAGGGTTCGTTGTTAGCCCGGTGTAAAACAACGAGTTGGGTAGTGCACTCGCAAAACTACCGGACTGTAATCTTGGATTATAGTGGAAATTCCCAAAGGTGCTTTGGGGAGTGGATGTAGGAGCAGTGGAAGCTCCGAACCACTATAAAACCTTGTGTTTGCGATTGACTGTTCTCATCTCTCTATCTTTACTTTAGTTCATACATTTGCGTGCTTTATTTTTAATTAGTCAAAAAGTTTTAAAACACCCAATTCACCCCCCTCTTGGGTGACCATCTCTGGGCAACAAGTGGTATCAGAGCGGGTGCTCTGTATATTTCTTGAAGACCTAACCGTCTTAGCTAAAGATCTAGATGGCAACACCCTTCAACAATGTTCCTGCTGAGGGGCAGGCAACTAATAGACCTCCACTCTTCAATGGGACAAATTATACCTATTGGAAGACTAGGATGAGGATCTTTATTCAAGCACAAGATTATGCCTTGTGGAGGGTTATAGTTAAGGGACCACAAGAACCATCACACATGGTGAATGGCATTCAAGTTCCCAAAGCTGAGGAGGATTGGGATGAGAATGATAATAGGATGGTTCAACTCAACTCTAGAGCCATGAACTCATTATTTTGTGCTCTAGATGTGAATGAGTTCAATAGAGTTTCAACCTGTACTTCCGCCAAGGAAATATGGGATAGACTTGAAGTTACCCACGAGGGTACAAATCAAGTCAAAGAATCTAAAGTGAGCATTCTAGTTCACAAATATGAGCTATTTAAGATGGAACCTAATGAAACCATCACATGCATGTTTACACGCTTCACCGATATAATTAATGGTCTAAAGAGTTTGGGTAAATCTTATACTAATCCGGAACTTGTGAGTAAAATTCTCAGGTCTTTGCCGAAAGCATGGGAAGCAAAGGTGACGGCGATCGTAGAAGCCAAAGACCTCAACACTTTGGGACTAGAACAACTATTGGGCTCATTGATGACGCATGAGCTCACAATGAAGCAACATGAAGAAGAGTTGCCAAAGAAAAGAACAATCGCACTCAAGGCCACTTCGAGTGTGTGTGAAGAAGAAAGTAGTAAGAGCGAAGAAGAAAGCGAAGATGAGGATTTGGGTTTGATAGTGAGGAAGTTTAAGAAATTCATGAGAAGAAAGAAACCCTTCCCAAGAAAAAAGTTTGGAGGGAGAAATGATTGGGAAAAAGAAAAAGAAAAAGAAAGAGACCCAATCATATGCTATGATTGCAAGAGACCGGGACACATTCGTTCCGAATGCCCTCAACAAAAGAAGTACTTTGGGAAGAAGAAGAAGAAGGCATTAAAGGCAACTTGGGACGATAGTGACACATCCTCCTCCGAGGAAGAGAAGGAAGAGACCGCCAATTTGTGCTTCATGGCGTTCGAAGACGACGAGGTATGTCAAAACTCAACTATAAATTTTACTTTAGAAGAATTGTATGAAGCTTTTCAAGAACTTATGAGTGATTGTAGTATGTGACCCCATAGGTTCTATTCTGACTGGTAGTGAGATATATTGTGATCTCTATCACTATATCATTGAAAACTCCTTTCAATGGGTTGGAACGATTCCAACTCAACTCATTAGGGTTTATCGATCATCGAGATAATCCCTGTGAGTCCCACCATCCACCAGTGACACCTAGCAGCATGTAGTGGCTACCCAGAAGAATGGAATGATGAACCTCTAGGTGCAGTTAACGTGTGATACAGTCCTACTATCGTGGATCCCTACAGGACGGAGGTCATGGACAACTCGTCAAACCCCATCGTCTGTCATATGTCAAGATTTATTCGACTCGAGTTCGATAGTGGAAAACTCTTTCTCCACTTTATATTACTGCCCTGGCCAAGGTCTTAGAACTCAGTCTAAAAAATCTCATAGGATCACTCCTCTTCTATCAAGGTCGATAGATTCCTTGTAGGTGCATACCCTACTCCTACAGTGAACCTACTGCAGCCAATCTACACTGCATGGACCCATATGGCTAGAGACCATGTATGTGTGCAGTCAAACTACAATAACCTCACTGTAATCAACCTCAAGGTAAACATAAGTGAAAACAAGAATTCATCTAAGCTAAATGACGAACTGTTTGACTTTCCGGAGGATGGTTACCCTCCCTTGGACTCTTCATAGAGATATTTTCAGAGCCTATATCATGGGTATTCGAAATTTGGTCAAACATTCCTCATTTCAATATTAATAATTCAAAAATCATTATCAAATTATTATAGGATGTATTATTAAGGGGGAGGATCACAAACAAATTCACTCTATGTTTATCAAAAGAAATCATGATTGATTAGGGTGATTAAACAAAAATTGGGAAAAGATAGAATGCAGTCTGAAATTTTTTCAGTGCCGGAGACGTCTCTGGCAAATCGCAGAGACGTCCCCCCAGGCGAGACGTCTCGCCTTAGTCTCGGAGACGTCTCGGGGACCGAATGAGGGCTTTTTAAATAGGTCGAAATTGCTCGAGCCGACTCGAGCTTTCTCCCTCATTCCCGACCAAAACGGAAAACCCTAGCCTCCATTTGCTCTCCACCTCAAATCCTAGCCTCCGTTTGCTCTAAATCACAAACCCTAGCATCCATGGCACCAAAGAAAGCTAGGACAACCCGTGGGAGGCGACCTAGAGTAGCGGCCGACGGTGAGGAACGGCGGGAAGAACCCTCCGCGCCTTCTCCTCCGGTTGCTCCGCCGACCACGACGATTTCCTGTGCAAATCGCACAGTCACGACTGGGAGGTACATAGATTTTGCATTTTTAGATAATGAGGGGTTCTCTATTGGAGAGAGACTCCGAGCCCAAGGGTGGGAGCACCTTTGCACCCTCAATACCTCGACCTACCCCGGCCTTGTTAGAGAAATGTTTAGTAATATGGCTTTAGGGGACTTAGGGTACACCGCATATGTCCGTGGGACATTAGTAGAAATTAATGAGGACATCTTATCCACTGTTTTGCAAATCTCTAGGGACGGCGAGGCTCCAACCTCACATCCCCAAAGGGAAATAGCCCTAAACTTAATTTTAGGAAGAGAGGACTGCGGCCCTCTTGATGTTGTCTACTCCCAGGACCTAAATGCAGAAATGAGACTTCTTTTAAGCATTGTCAATCGGGTCCTATTTCCTAAAACCGGTCGCTTCGATTTTGTTTCGGAGCGAGACTTAGTTATAATGCACCATATCCTACTAGGGATCCCTCTAAACCTCCCTAGACTCATGCTAAATTACATTGCCCAATGTCATAGGTATTCTAGGTTTAGTATACCCTATGGCATGATCTTTACCTTAGTTTTCAAACACTTTAAGGTTCCCATTCCAACAAATGAACCTGCAAAGCCCTTGAGAAACACCGACTATTATAATGAGGGCACAATGAGAAGAATGGAGTTTCAAAAGATAGATGGATCTTGGGTCAAGGTTCCAAAAAGAAAAGCACAAACCATAGAGCCTGAGATCCCACATCATGAGTCTGACCATCACTCTCCTCCACCTAGTCACATGGATATCCCTGATATTCCCTCCAGCTCAGCTGGACCTTCCACATCCATGCCACCACCTCCTCCAGTCAGTGGGCCCTCCTTCCTATCAGAGGAGCAGATGCACACCTTAGCATCTGTCATTTGTCAGCAGATGAGGGAAGAGATGAGATCCATGATCTCTGCGGAGCTGGCCCCCATCAAACAAGAGCTGCAAGAAATTAAAGCTCAAATTGAAGCCCAAGAGCAACAAATAGTTGGGGTGGGTGCCACCCAAACCATCAGATCAATAGAGCTCAAGGACAGCTTGAAGGCCATTTCCAAGAACCTCAAAGAGTTGACAAAGCCAGGAGGCAATGTGGGCACTTTGGTTGCCCAACTCAGAGGAAGAATCGAAATGGCAACCATAGAGTTTGAGGCACTTGTGGCAGGTTTCCACAAGTCACAGGGAGATCAATTTAAGACCCTCATGGATTCCATCAATGCATTCATAGATGCAGCTTGTAAGGCTTATGAACAAAATACAGCTGGTAGGGCTCATGAGCAACGTCGCCGATGATGGATATCTTGTAGGATCTTCTTTTTGTAAATCCTAGGCTATTTTGAAAAACTTTTTGTATTAGAAATCAATACTTGTAATGATTTCTTCTTTTGACTATGTACTGACTTCAAAGGTTTAACAATGACATATGAATGAATACAATCTCTTTTGAAAAACTTTGTGTACATTGCCAATTCTGTGTATGTGTTGCTGTGATAGTGTATGTGATTGTGTGATATGCCATAAAAATCTTACCACATACCTTGAGTGTTCAAATTTGATACAAAGAAACACTGCACATAAAACAGGGGGAGCACATCTTGTGATAACTATATTAAACAAAAGATGAGTCTGAAATGAATTCCAAAACAAAGGGGGAGTGATATGAATACACTAATAGAAATGACCTGGACAGGGGGAGCACAACTTGAATATCCTTGAGTAAAATGAATGCTGAATTCCACTATAAATTGAGCTTTAAGGATAATTTGTCCCCTTCATGTTGATGACAAAAAGGGGGAGTAGATATGTATATGGAATGCAAAATTTTTAATCATACTCCAAAGTTGATTTTAAGATAATTGCCCTTCTGGAAAAGAAAGGGGGAGTCAAAAAAGAATCTAGCTTTCAATTATCTTCAGCATCAATATTTCATTTTAACTTGATTCAAATTCAGTTCATATGCCAAAATCATTTAAGAACTATAAAGATCAATCTTATGCACAAGGAAAGAACTGAAAATTGAATATTTTGAGTGATGCACGTTGTATCTAGTTCTAATCAAAACATTATACTTGTACATCCGATCAAATACTGTGTATATGTTTAAATTTCAAATTTTGCATATACTCAGTGTTTTGTCATCATCAAAAAGGGGGAGATTGTTGACCCCCTAATGGATTTTGATGAATACAAAACACTAGAGCATAATTTCATTATATCTTAACAATTTAATTGAGGAATTCATGTGTTTTATTTAGAATATTGTTGAGAAATGTCTAGGCAAGTTCCCATAATTTTTATGAATTTATTGAAGAACATTTTGAGTTAAAGAAAAAGTTCAGGGACAGCCGAGACGTCTCCTGATAGTTTCAGAGACGTCTCTGGCACAAACAGGAAGAACTGGCACACTTGGAAATGTCCCCGGCACTTGCCGAGTCGTCCCCGCGTTAGCGGAGTCGACTCTCTCAGTAGCGGAGTCGACTCTCTCAGTGGCGGCAGAAAGACAGTTTTCAAGAGATATGCGCGAGACGTCCCCACTGTACGCGGAGTCGTCCCCGCAAGTAAAAAAAGGAGACTTCCCGAGTCGTCCCCAAGAGAGCGGAGACGGCTCTCTCAGGGTTTTCCAGAGAATGGTTTTTAGGGAGATAAAGAAGCAGAGTCGACCCTGAGACAGCGGAGTCGTCCCCATGCATAAAGTGTAGACAAGCCGAGACGTCCCCTGAAAGAGCGGAGTCGACTCTCTCAGGAAATTCCAGAGGACAAGTTTTTCGGAGACAAAGAAGGGGAGTCGTCCCCAAGGCAGCGGAGTCGTCCCCACTCAAAAAGTGCAGACAAGCCGAGACGTCCCCGTAAAGTGCCGAGTCGACCCCAAACAACGGAAAAAGTAAAATCCTGTAGCCGAGACGTCTCTCGTTGTAGCGGAGACGTCCCCGGAGCGTCTGGAACGCGACTGACAACTTTTCAGGTTTGATTTGAATTTCAAATCTTCTCTACTTTATCTCTAACGGCTATATTTGCTTTTTGGGCTATAAAAGGGAGCTCTTAAGTGCTTCTCAACAACTTTTTACCAACCCAAAGCAAAATCATTCAAGAGAGAAAAGTTCAAGGGAGTGAGAGCATTCAAGTGAAGAAATCAAGTGCTTTCAAGCTTCCCAAGTGATTTCAAGCTCAACCACTCTCGTGCGCTCGGGATTCAAAGCTCACACTCGATCCTACGTGCTCAACATCGGAAGAATCAACATTTCCCATGCTTCCAACGGCAAAAGGATTCTTCCGGGTTCTATTGTTCATAGTTGATATATTTGCTTTTTAGAGCTTCTCTTTTCTTTTGTAAACTCTTTCATTGTGGTGCTTGTTCCAGTCAAGGGACTTAGAACAAGGGAAAGGCGTCCCAAGCCTAAGAGAAATTGGGGGTTTTAGGGTTCGTTGTTAGTCCAGGGTAAAACAACGAGTTGGGTAGTTCACTCGAAAAACTACCGGATTTTAGGGTTTGTTGTGAGCCCGGTGTAAAACAACGAGTTGGGTAGTGAACTCGCAAAACTACCGTACTGTAATCTTGGATTATAGTGGAAATTCCCAAAGGCGCTTTGGGGAGTGGATGTAGGAGCGGTGGAAGCTCCGAACCACTATAAAACCGTGTGTTTGTGATTGTCTCTTCTCATCCCTTTATCTTTACTTTAGTTCATACATTTACGTGTTTTATTTTTTAATTAGTTGAAAAGTTTTAAAACACCCAATTCACCCCCCTGTTGGGTGACCATCTCTGGGCAACACTTATAAAAGACCTTGTGGGAATCACAACAAGCCCTTATAAGTTCAAAGGTAGGAAACTCTTTCCAATTGCATCCCATGCAATTCCCAACTTTATTCTGTCCTCTAGCACACATATAGTCTTGTGGGAATCACAACAAACTATTGTGTCTAGTTAAGTCAAACCCTTCATTTTTATACAGTCATATTTGAATAATGCTGCCCTTGTGGGAATCACAACAAGGCAACATATTAAAATATGCCATATGCATCATATGCACCAAGATATTATAATATCAATCCCTAATACTAGCCTTGTGGGAATCACAACAAGCTAGCGTAGATATTGACATAATAATATCTAAGCATGAAGGAAGGACCTTTATAGTGTTATATCAGCAATTAGCTTTTCCATGGAGGTCAATCAAATAGTTGGCCAGGTAAGCAGATGGGAGGCTCTCCTTACTTAGTAAGGTCCTAATTAAATAACCACCTGTAGCCTCTTTCCTAGACACCAACTTAGTCAATTGATTCAGAATGGCTCAGCTTAAAGCAATTAACACTACGACTTAATTATGAATTTAGTGAGGGCTTTCAAATAGTAGTATCTTACTAACATTAAGCTCAACCATAAAGGACAATCAAATAATTGGCCAGAAAAGCAGGTGGGAGGCACCCCTCACTCAGAGAGTGAGGTCCTAATTAAGTAACCACCTGTGGCTTCCTTCCTAGACACCAACTGAGTCGATTGTTCCAGAATGGGTCAGCCCAAAGTTTTCATACTACTATATTGGTCTCATTGCACATTCTATAATTTAGTACTAGCAATTATACTGTGCTACAACATGAATATAACACTATCTCATAGCATAAACTAATCATGCATACAAACAACCTAGCTATCTCATAGCATCAAGATAATAGCATGTATTTTCATTTGGTTAAACTGATTAAGGGTGGCTCTGATACCACTGTTAGGGTTTCCCAGTGCCCTAGGGCGCAGCGGAAGATACGGGATTATAAAATTTTCTTATAAAACCCATTATATGAAACCCTAATAAGCCAAGATCGCCTTAATAGTATAACCAAATAATGTAGAAAATATAATCTTGGTATAGAAGAATACCTATCACGCTATATCCAATATATCTGAAGATGTCCTAAGGTGCCCAAATGTTCACCCTCCGATGTTGATCCACACAGGAATGGGTTCAAGACTCTAGCTCCACCAAAATTTGATTCTAATTGTTCAATCCTTCCAAAGGATTTAATTGGCTGATTTTCCTTCACTTCCTTCTTCCTTTCTACCTCTAAAACATTCACTAGCCTTTTTGTCCTAAAGAAGACCCTCTTGTCTTGGGTTAGGACAAAAGAGAGAGGCTTGTAAGAAAGAAGGGATAAGGGAGAGAGAAGGAGAGGCTTTTTCTTGGATGATCTTTAGAACCCCAAGGCACCTCCTTATTTATAAGAGATGGAGGGATGCATCATAAAGGGATGCATCCCATCCACACACCTCATCATGATGAGGCATGTGCCAAGAGATGCATCCCATCATGATGGGGTGCTAAGGAGAAGGGTGTATCAACTTCTTTCTCACATCTCCCTCTTAAATCCTGATGATCCAAGGGCCCAAATGCAGTGAACCAAAGCCAATGGTCCAGATCTAGGCACCATCTAATGGTCCAGATCAGGGCATCATCATCCAGGGTTCCATCCAATGGTCCAGAAGCAAGATGCCATCACCGATGGTCCAGATTCAGGCGCTGAGCAACGGTCCAGATCTTTCATCCAGAGAGCCATCCAGTGGTCCAGATTCAGGCGCTGACCAATGGTCCAGATATTTCATCCAGAGAGCCATCCAGTGGTCCAGATTCAGGCGCTAACCAGTGGACCAGATCCTTCATCCAGGAAGCCATCCAATGGTCCAGATGAAGGCGCCAACCAGTGGACCAGATCCTTCATCCAGGAAGCGATCCAATGGTCCAGAAGTGAAGGCCCTATCAAACCCAATCCAATTGGGTTTAACCAACTTAAAGAAAACATTAAACCTAATCAAATCAGGTCTAATTAAAGCCAAATGGGTTTCAACTCTTGGCTAACCCATATTAGGTCATGATCTAATCATATTAGATCAACCTAATCTAAGAATCATATTCGAATTTAATTTGAATCAGGAGCTAGGGTTTGCAACACGTGCTAGTATGTTCATCTTGCAAACATGATCTAATCCAATTAGACCCTTGATCAATTCCCTTGTGTGTGACCCATTGGGTTCCTTATCTTAGCCAGCAGTAGGTGCAGGTGCAAGTTGACCTAACCTGATTAGAGTACCTCTAATCCAATTTAGGTTCAATTTAGTGCTAAACCTGACTTAGCAATCAGAACCTTTCTGATGCTTTGATCTAATCAAACTCTTTGATCCGATCAACCCACAAGACATGATTGACGTCTAGCAACGTATCATGTCTACCCGGAAGATGAGGAATGTATTGGACAAATCCAAACATACCCTTCAGTGGAAAGTTACTGTGCAATTCAATCCCTCAGTCATACTACATCCTGAATAAGTGCTCGAGTATGGATCAATATCAAACTCAATCACTTATTCATGTCTCTCTCAATCTTTTATATGATAATTCAAACAATGAAACATTAGAAACTCTTTCTAATATTCATTTTGCTTTGATCAAAGACTTCTTGAATCATCATAAGATTAGAGTAAGTAGGATGTTACCTTCTCTTACTAGAAGTGACTGATTCCTTGTTGACCTACTCACAACCTTCGTACAAAATCTACCATATCCAGAATACCCCGTACACAACGCAATGTCGTGAATGAGGGTAAACCAAAACATAACTTCAAGTGCACAAGGTACCATGGTGATCTCAGGTCTAAGGATCACTTGCACAACTCCCACTATGAGAACCATCTTTTGATAATTAAGTAAGAATCCATAAGATGTTCTCATGGCTGGTCATTTCAGTGAACTCATTCCTCTAATGAGCACCCACATCTTTGTATTAGTGTCTCACATAAGTGATTGTGAGATCAATCACCCTCTATATTGAGCATACATAAGATGTGCCAGTCTTTCCGGTAATATTGATCCCCGACTCAATATACCAATTTGACTGGGAATATTCTAAATTAGGATTTTAGGATTTTAGGTCTCACTGGTATGATCTCATCATAACCCTAAAACCAATGTCCTAATTTATGGAGTTCATCATCCAATAATAAAATAGATAAGCAGCAAATGATGAAACACAATGCCTTTATTGATATATATCGAGTGTCAATGTACATGATTTGGAGGATTACAAAGAGAAACCCATCAAATGATTGGCTTATAGGGCATCTACTCTTTCAATCAAGGGATAGGAGGTTACATAATGGTCGAGCTATGACACTAAAGTCCTTGATGAACCTCCTATAAAATCCGGCGTGACCCAAAAATGATCTAACATCTCTAACCGTCTTGGGTGCAGCTAGCTTGGCGATTAAGTCGATCTTGGCTCTATCAACTTTCATGCCCTTCGATGAGACAATATGTCCTAGGACAATTTCCTTTGGCACCATAAAGTGGCATTTCTCCCAATTCAGTATCAGATTCTTTTTTATACACCGAGCTAAGACAGCTTGTAAATGTAATAAACAATCATCAAAAGAATCGCCAAAAATAGAGAAATCATCCATAAACACTTCTAAAATTTTTTCGTTCATATCTTCAAAGACACTAAGCATACACCTTTGGAATGTTGCAGGTGCATTACACAACCCGAATGGCATTCGTCGGAAAGCGAACGTACCAAAAGGACAAGTGAAAGTAGTTTTTTTTTGATCCTCAGGTGAAATTTCGATTTGGTAGTACCCGGAATAGCCATCGAGAAAACAATAGAAATTGTGTCTGCAACTCTTTCCAAAACTTGATCTAGGAAGGGTAGGGGAAAGTGATCTTTCCTAGTGACCAAATTCAATTTTCGGTAGTCAACACACATGCGCCAACTCGTCGGAACGTGAGTCGGGACTAACTCACCCTGCTCATTTTCGACTACCGTCAGACCTACTTTATTGGGCACGACTTAAGTAAGACTCACCCACTTGCTGTCGGAAATCGGATAAATAATACCCACATCAAGCAACTTAAGGACTTCTGTTTTAACCACGTCCCTCATTGTAGGATTCAGCCTACGCTGCATTTGCCTTGTGGTTTTCGCATTATCCTCCAGATATATCCGATGCATGCAAATCAAAGGGTTAATCTCCTTTAAATCTGCAATCGACCATCCAAGCGCTTCTTTATGACTCTTTAGGACCGTAAGTAATTTTTCTTCTTGATCATTATTGAGCTCAGTCGAGATAATTACAGAAAAAGTGTTATTGGGTCCAAGAAAGGCATACTTGAGTTCCCTTGGTAAGGGTTTTAGCTCAAGTATGGGTGCTTGTTTCGAGATTGTACAATTTTTGTCCCTTGTGAGGGCAACTGCTCGAATTCCTCTATTCTCGATCTCCACCCATTGACCATCACGATATCTGAATTATCTAAAACAGGTGGAACCACATCATCAGCAGTACGTTCAGAACACCAATCTATTAAACCAATGTCGGTCGATTTAGTAAATGTTTCTTTTAACAGATAATCTTCCGCAATGATTTCAACCCATTCAACCTCTTTACTTTCTTCATGATCACTGGGTTGTTTGCCTATACTAAAGACGTTCAGTTCCAAGGTCATATTGCCAAAAGAAAGCTTCATGACACCATTCCTACAATTGATCAATGCATTAGAAGTTGCAAGGAATGGACGTCCTAAGATGACCGAAATCTGAGATGGTGAATTGGAAGTCGGATGTGTGTCCAGTATGATAAAGTCGACAGAAAAATAGAACTTGTCTACTTGGACCAACACATCTTCGATAATCCCTCTAGGGACCTTCACTGACTTGTCAGCTAATTGTAAGGTGATAGTTGTTGGTTTTAACTCATCCAAACTGAATTTCTCATATACCGTATATGGCAACAAGTTTACACTCGCTCCTAAATCTAGCAATGCTCGCTCAATCCTAAAATTGCCAATGATGCGTGAGATAGTTGGGCAACCTGAATCCTTCTATTTAGGGGAATGTTATGCTGTAAAATCACACTCACATTTTCAGCCAGAAATGCCTTCTTCTTGACATTTAACCGACGCTTGACAGTGCACAAATCCTTCAAAAATTTTGCATATGAAGGCACTTGTTTGATTGCATCAAGAAGAGGTACATTGCTTTTTACTTGCTTAAAAAACTCAAGAATTTTAGAGTTTGGTTCAAGCTTTTGCAACGACTTTAATCTTTGTGGAAATGGTGCTGGAAAAGGATATTCGATTTTTTCAGCAGATGTTGGTGCTTCGGTTTCTTCGTTATCCTTTTCTTTTATCTTGGGAGGGTCAAAATCAGATATGACTTGTGTTCATTCTGGGACCGGTCGGTCAATAACCTTTCCACTTCGCAAAGTTATTATACTCTTCGCTTGTTCTTTATGCGAAGTTGAAGATGATGCATTGCTACCGCCGTAGACTTACGGGTTAGGTTGTGGTTGAGCTGGTAGCTTACCCTTCTCTTGAGAACTTAAAGCAGTAGTCAGCGTTGTCAGTTGATTTCTTATTTCATCATTGATTTTAGCTTGACCTTGCATGAAAGATTGCAAAGTTTCTTCAAGACTGGGTTTTTGAGGGGGTGGAGGAGTTGGGTAATATACTGGTTGAGGTTGGCCATTCCTCCACCTAAAATTTGGATGGTTCTTCCATCCAGGGTTGTAAGTACCTGAAAAAGGATTATTAAAAGATTTTTGATATGCATTCATAACATTGGCCTGATCGTGGAAGACTTCCTTGAATGCGGATATTGTGGGGCAATCAGTGGTGAGATGGCCAGGCATCTCACAAATCCCACAACACTCGCTGTTATGTTCTATGGTCTTGACGGGTTCAATCCTTCTAAGTTCAATTTTCTCTACCTTCCTAGTAAGGGCTGCCATTTTAGCCTGAATATCATCCTGAGTACTAAGGTTGTAAAGGCCCCTGTGTCCAATACTAGTAGGCTTAGGCAAAGTTTTATTTACTCTATCCCCTATATCCCATAATTGTGCAGTCTCTGCGAGAGAGTCTAAATAGTCCCATGCCTCATCGGGTTGCTTTTCCAAAAATAGACCATTGCACATAGTCTCTATAAATTATTTTAACTGTGGAGACAACCCTTTGTAAAAGAAACTAATGGTTCTCCATGTTTCAAACCCGTGATGAGGACAAGAGAGAAGCAACTCTTTAAATCTCTCCCAGCATTCATAAAATGTTTTATGGTCTTTTTGTTGGAAATTACTAATGTGCCTTTTCAAAAAGTTAGTCCTTTGTGCGGAAAATAATTTTTTCAAGAATTCTCTTTGCATATCATTCCATGTTCCTAGCGATCTAGGTCTCAAGGAGTTTAGCCATGTTTTGGCTTTATCCTTTAAGGAAAAAGGAAACAAGGTCAATTTAAGGACGTCTTCCGATACATTTGGCACTCTAAATGTGATGTTAATTTTCTCAAAATCTTTAAGGTGAAGATAAGGGTTCTTGGATTCCATCCCATGATACTTGGGCAGCAATTGAATTACCCCTGGTTTGATTTCAAAGTGTCCTACGTTTCAGGAGTAATCATGCATGAAGGTTGACTAGTCTTAGTAGGGTGTAAGTATTGTCGAAGTGTCATGACTGGGGGTCTACCTTCATCACCATGGTGACTTCCTACATCTTCATCAGCCATCTCATCAGATCTGAGATTTTGCGAAAGAGTTTCAATAATATGATCTAAGAAATTGTCAAAAGTTTTTCGATTCAAGCGCCCAGTGTTGTCCCTATTCCAACCTAGCATACAAAATTTAATTTTTAATAGATTTTTTTTTTAAATGATCACCCTTGATCTTTTCTTAAAGTTTTTATTAATTTTCAATTAGCAACAAGGGTTAATGAGATATGATAACAATAAAATTCTGATTCTAAAAAAAAAATTTAATACAAAAAATTCAAAACAGACAACAGCAAGGTTTCATATTAATCTAATGGTCTTAAAAGTCTCAGAATGTCAAGAAGACCGTTCAGATTATTGAAACACGTGTCCTGCACCAGCCGACCAAATTTGAGTCCAATCAGATGGTGAATTACTCTGATATCAGAGTTTGATGCAGACTGTGCAGGGAATAAAAACAGCAGTAAAGATTTTTTTTTCAGTTTTAGATTTTTTTTTTTCAAAAAAAAACTAACTACTAAGGTACTAATTAAATCTAAAATTATACTAATAACTCAGCCGTTCCTCGAAAATGGCGCCAAAACTTGATGCGTCGCAAAACTGCTCTTCCAAGTGCAGGAGAATCGCACAAGTAGTATAACTTGAAAGTTCGAGGTCGATTCCTCCGAAAACGATCTATGGATTATTAGCGTAGTTTTTAGATGTAATTTTCAGTTGATTTTCTGAAATTAAAAGTAGAGAATAATAGATAAATAAACAAAGTTCAATGAAATAAAGATGGTAGAGATTTAGAATCCCCCTTGATGATATTGCATCCAAGAAATAAACTCTATGGTTCTTGATTAAAAACTAATGGTAAGATAGATCTAATCTTGGTATTGTTGGGAATTGTGTCCTAAATTCAATCAATTGCTGATTGTAAATGTATTTGAATCAATTATAAATAACATGGTATTTATTCATCACCAGAACATCTTCACAAACTCTGATGTGATGAAGTCCTTAGGATTGCTTTATGTAATGAAATATGATTTTGTCACGCAGGTCCTTAAATGTTTATGGCCATATGATATACTATTAATAGGACGATAGTATTATCGGGCGTAGGTCATTGTGTATCATATTTGTTGGTTGTCTTCCAAACCAAAGGGTATAGAGATACTAGTATGGTATACTGGTGAATGGTAGTGTACGTTCATTGAACGTGAACAATTGACGGACTCTCTCTTGTCAAGAGTTGTTTCGAGTGGATATGGGTATATGTATCCTTTAGACCTGAGATTGCAACCGGTGGCTTGCAAGCAACTCACTGTACTTTGGTGCCAGACTACCTGGATTCTAATTCAGCGACGGAAGGTTTCTGGGTCCAGTCATGTACTTGTGGTAGTCAGTTGCAGATCAAGATGGGATTGACCTTCCTTAGAAATAAGGGTGAATGCCTTATGTTTTCAATTAAGTAGTACCCTGACCAGGAAAAGTTAAATCACTATCACTTGACTTATTGAATTGAAACATATTTCCGGATGGATCGTTTCAGTGTAGATAGACTCTGAACCCACCCTGGACATTTTCTGATCAAGAGGATGAATTATACGGTAACCATAGTCCATAGGTTCTAGAATATTGCTTTGCATCTATTCGGCCTATCTGGTCGTCGGATTCCATTGCTAGATGGTTACTTCGATTAGTGGAGGAAGTGTTCTTGTACTACCGGTGATGAGAGCACAAAAATGCGACCTACATGTCACCTAAATTAGTATTATTGCTAACCGATAATGATAAATTTACTAGATTAATATTATATGTGGGTTTGACACAGATTTTCATAAATTGGAAATAAAATGCACATTGAGTACAAATTTGACTTAAGAAGGATCCCTTCCCAGATCCGACCCGGTTGAAGATCGGGTCGGGCCCGAGTCAGGTTCGGATCCGAATCGGGTCCATTTCTTTTGTGCTTTTGGGAAATAATTTTGGGCAAATCTAATTTGGCCATACCATAACTATGAGGTGCTGGGTGACCCATGAAAGACTTGCAATAGATCTCCAGTCAGAACAAATGATCCGTGACGATCTGAGTCCGTCCGTTTATAAACCAAATTTCACATCACACTATTTGTTTTTTTATCTATATGACTGAACTTGGTGTCTCCCAGCTCCCATATCAGGAGGGCCAAAGATCGCACAACGCCCCCCTCTTCGGGATTCGAGAGCCCCATCACCCAGCTTCCTTCCAAATCAGTCGATCCATCCAGGCTCTTCTTCAATTCCAAGTCAGCTCCCAGCATCCGCGTGCCACAACGTCCACGATACTCCACCATCCCGTGATCGGCTCCTTCGCGATTCCTCCCAGCTCCAGCCAGGATCCAAGCCGTGAATGCCTCCTCTCGTCTTCAACGCCATCATCCCGCGCCCGTCTGCCGTCTTCCTCCCATCGATCACGGAAGATCCCAGCTCTTCCGTGATTCCGCATCCTTCCCAGATCAGCGTCATCGAAGCAACCCTCCCAAGCACCACGTCCGTGATCGGCTCATCCCATGTGCTTCCTTCCTTCCGCGACTGGTCCACCATCCACCGAGGCCATGATCGGCTCCTCCCGAGATCTCGCGGCCGGCCGTGAAGCATCCCGAAATACCAGCGCCCCGCAACCGGTTCAGCCCCTCCTCCGCGCTCATCATCCACGGATCTACCCCCCCTGGAATCCTGGCGACCACATTCTTCACGCGGCCGAAATCCCAGCCATCCGCCCCTTCCGCATCAGGAGTCCGGCGATCTCGCTTCCGCGGCCAAAGAGGGAAGTCGACCGGAGCAATCCGCCACCATTTCCTCCTCCTTCCCAGCATCTCGAATGATCCGTGATTCCACCCAAAATCCAAGTGACCCTGCGGCTATAAGAGGAGAAGGAGAAAGAGGGGAGCTAGGTTGGGGGGGCTGGAGGCCAAGAGAGAAGAGTGCTCGGTTGGGGTCGGTTCCAAAGAACAGAGGAGGGAGGAGAAGACGAGCGAGAGGGGAAGAGACTGCCGGTTTGGGAGAGAAGAGTTTTAGAAAAGAACAGGGGAGCTCTGTTCCTTTTGGAGAAGAAAGAAAGAAAGAAAAAAAAAAGCATATATTTTATTGTTTCTTTTAGTGCTCCACCAGGAAATTGCTTGTTCCTTTTATTTCATTTGTTTTATGTTCTTGTAATCAATTTTCTTTTTATGAAATCCATCAATTTTCTTTTATGAAATCTGTGTTCTAGGTTCAGTTTAATTTCCCCTTTTTTTTAATGCAATCTTTTTAATGTTTGCTTTATATACAATATGTTAATTTTCTTTTATGCAATCCGTGCTCTAGGTTTAGTTTAATCTCTGCAATTTATTCTGAAATCCTTAGTTTTAAAATAACTCTGAAATTAATCGTTGCTATTCGACTGGTGATTTTAATTTATATTCTGTCTTTAGAAATCAACCCCTACTCTACATCAATTGCAAAGTTTTCTTTCTTCCTTTTGTTTATTTTCAATTAGAAAATATTCAACATCCCCAATGTAATGTTTTTCTTCTATTAATCAAAAAAAAATTAATTTTTAATCCGAGTGAACGTTTTTATTTTTAAGCAACTCAAATCGCCTCCCTGTGGATCGACCTCTTACAACCACTATTCTTCGAGTAGAACAGGTAAGAGTAAAATTAGATTAAACTTTGTTTGTCGGTTCTAACAACGATCTGTCTAGCATATTTTTAGGTAGGCAGGAATCGGACGAACAAAATTTTGGCGCCGTTGCCGGGAAGGCAAATCGAGAAGCAAAAACGATCATGAAGATCAAATCGAATTTTGGATGCCCGGAGTGAACGCACTCCGGTAGTAAGTTTTTATTTTTATTATTTTCAGTTAATAATTTTGTAGTTATTAAATTCTGAAATTTAAAATTCGAAAAAAAAATTGAAAAAAAAATTGAAAAAAAAATTTCAAAATTCAAAAATTCAAAAATTTAAATTCAAAATTTGAATTCTGAAATTCGAAATTTGAAATTTAAATTTAAAAAAATAAAATAAAAAAATTTCAAAAAAAATTAAAAAAAAAATTAAAAAAAAATCTATATTATTTTTGCTAGTAATTGATAAGGTGCAATCCCCCGAGGTTATCATACCTTTATTGGGGCTCCTCACGGAGTAATCTCCAGAGCTTATTCAACGGGCATTCGGAGATTGACTGACGCATAAGGATTGTGTTTAGTTTACATTCAAGTTATTGCTAAAAAAAATAAAATTAAAAAAAAATTTAAAAAAAGGAAAAGTAAAAAAAAAATTGCTTGCTCATTTAATCAATACAACCTAATGACATTGCATAAACTTTACAAAATATTGATTATTTGCTGCATTTATTATTAAGCATTTGCATAAAGTAATTAAGGGCAAAACCCATTAAAAAGATAAGGTCGGAAAGTCATTACCTGTCCTTAGCCCAAAAATCACCACCTTGCATACTTATCCTAAGCCAAATTAAATTAAAATCAAATTAGACGTTGGCCTTAGGGTTTTCGAGCTCAATTAGGCTCTTGGAAAGAAGCGGCCGAAAGCCACTCCAGTGAGGATTTAGTAATTGGTGATGTCTTGGAAAGTTTTACAACAGTGAGAACTGTTACGGGTATTGTGGTATCGGTGTATCCCTTCTGGCACCACCGCACACCCCGGAACTTTCCTGGTCACTGGTTACTGGATCACTTACTGGTAAGCTCAAGCTTAATCTGAAAGGGAGATTAGGAGCTGTCTAATCTAGAGAGAATTTCAGGAACTTTTTTAACCCGATAAGTCTCTGTGCAACTAGATTTAAGAAGCTACTAAACCTCACTTAGCTCTAAGACTAATAGGGTCAAATTGTTGCGTGGTGTTGATTGTGGTCATCTTGGTCTAGCCCTTCTTCTTATCTTTTAGGATTTCGTTTAAAAAATTGAGTCTAATTAAGTTGTGGAAAATGTATGCATGGTAGAAGGTCATTAAGGGATAAGTTAACCCCATTTGATCCTGAGATTGACAAAACTTTTCATCATAACCTGCAAACTGTAAACCAACCGTCGATCTCTACAATGGGTGAACATATTAGAACCCTGAATGAATTATTCGCTCTTGCATCCGCTAGTCCACCTACATGTATAGTATTGCCAATAAATAATGCAGCCCAATTTAAAATTCGGGCTGCAACAATAAACATGTTACCCAAGTTTCATGGGTTCGAGAGTGAACAACCCTATATTCATCTAAACAAATTTTTGACAATCTGTCAAACGTTTAGAAATCAAAACTTAGATGAAGAGGGTATTAAATTAAGGTTGTTTCCCATGACTTTAGAGGATCGTGCTGCTGCATGGCTGTATTCCCTTGCTTCAAATTACATCACATCATGGGAACAACTATCTAAGAAGTTCATGGCTAAGTTCTATCCTATGGTAAAGACTGAAAAAAATAAGGATGCCATAAGAACTTTTAGAGGAAAATCTGAGGAGGAATTTTCCCAACTTTGGGAAAGATTCCATGACTTGTTGGTCAAATGCCCACACCATGGGCTTGATAAGGCTGATCTGGTCCACTTCTTTTATAAAGGACTACCTCCAGCACATAGAAACATGATTGAGTCCATGCACAAGGGTAGGTTCATGAACCAAACCCCGGATCAAGCCTATGAATTTCTTGTTGACTTAGCTAAAAATAACCAAAATTGGAGTAGCTATGGTGAGGAAGTAATTAGAGATGAGTTTGGGTCTAGAAAACCAGGTAATTATGAAATGAAAGCAGACCCAGAACTCAAAAATGTCATGTCCAATCTGTTAGATGTATGCCCTAGAAGCCAATCTGGCTGACACATTGTTATTTCTAGGGACATAATTTTGTACTTGACCATTTATTATTGAATAAATAAAAGGCATCTTTTCATTCATATTATTTATGTGTCTATGAATCGTCCAAGAAATTAATAAGATGATGATACATATTCTCAAAGAGTTGAGAATTTGAGCCATGTATCATTGGTGATTAATTTCTAAATGCTCCTGATCAATGGATCATCACGAGGACGGTGATCGATCCGATCAGTGCACAGATCACTTTCCTTCTAGATGGACGAGACTTGAGTCCACAGTGTAGGGACACTGAAGTGATAGTGCAGGTGCTTGTTAGAGAACAAGGGTACTGAGCGTGACCAAGACAAGAAGTTACTTGGATGTCTATCCACTCGTCAGTGACTTGCTTGATGTTACAGTAGTGTGACTGGTCCTTTGACCTGCGGTGCTTCGGCTACTCACAGTGAGGTTATTGTAGTTTGACTGCACACATACATGGTCTCTAGCCATATGGGTCCATGCAGTGTAGATTGGCTGCAGTAGGTTCACTGTAGGAGTAGGGTATGCACCTACAAGGAATCTATCGACCTTGATAGAAGAGGAGTGATCCTATGTGATTTGTTAGACTGAGTTCTAAGACCTTGGCCAGGGCAGTAATATAAAGTGGAGAAAGAGTTTTCCACTATCGAACTCGAGTCGAATAAATCTTGACATATGACAGACGATGGGGTTTGACGAGTTGTCCATGACCTCCGTCCTGTAGGGATCCACGATAGTAGGACTGTATCACATGTTAACTGCACCTAGAGGTTCATCATTCCATTCTGCTGGGTAGCCACTACATGCTGCTAGGTGTCACTGGTGGATGGTGGGACTCACAGGGATTATCTCGATGATCGATAAACCCTAATGAGTTGAGTTGGAATCGTTCCAACCCATTGAAAGGAGTTTTCAATGATATAGTGATAGAGATCACAATATATCTCACTACCAGTCAGAATAGAACCTATGGGGTCACACACACTAAAAGTATTGACCGATCCGATGGTTGAAAAGTGATTATGAATCACGAGTAATCAATTCGATTGATGAGAAGTTGAAGAAGGAAAGGGAATTAATTAATTGGACTTGAAACAAGAGTCCTACTTCGAGTAGGATTCCTAGAGTCCAAATTGGATTAGGACTGGGAATCCTAGTTGGAGTAGGACTGGGATTCCTACTTGGAATAGGATTTCTGCAATCCTAATGAGATTAGGAGTTTTGAATCAAAATTGGATTCCTACTTGGAGTAGGATTCCTAGAGTCCTAATCGGATTAGGACTTCGGATTCAAATAGAGTCCTAATTGGATTAGGATTAAAATTAAATATGTCCTAATTTGGATTAGGGTTTCTTAAGTCACAATTAATTATTAATCTAATGAATCAATAAGACTCCTAATTGGATTAGGATTGAAGAGTTCAATTGAGTCAAAATTGATTTAAGTTCTAATTGGATTAGGACTTACCTAGATTGGATCCTAATTGGTTCACCCTTGGGCTAAGCCTAATTGGATTAGGGCTTGACCACATTAGGGCATTTCAAACCCTACTTAATGTGGATTAGGGTTTACCATGAGGAGGGGAATATGCCCCTCCCTTTTCCATGTGGAGAAGGGAGAAGAGAAAGGTAATTACTCTAGGGCTCCTAGATTGTAGGAGCCCTAGATGGCTATATGTTGCCCAGTAGATACAAGCCAAGAGGGGGGGGGGGTGAATTGGGTCTTTTAAAACTTTTAACCTACTTCTAAAAGTTTTTGATTAATTATGCTAATTTGTTCAGATGCACAGTGTAAGCTAAAACTTAGCAACAGTTTGATGTAAAGAATGTGACTTGATTAAATATGCTTGCAACTAAAGGATGCGCGGATAACAGTTAAGCAAGCAATTTATCTAAGTAAGTAAGTGTGTTAGTTAGATAATAACAAGGAGCATTATAAACTCAACAAACATATAGTGGTTCGGTGCACCCCAGCACCTACATCCACTCCCCAAGACCTCTTGGGAATTTCACTATAATCCTACAGATTACAGCCGGTTGTTTTACAAGCTCACAACCCAACTTGTTGTTTTACGAGCTTACAACGAACTCGGTCGGTTTTCCCTGGCTCACCGACTAGAACCACCCCGATTGTTTTTCCGGGATCACAATCGAACCCTTACACGTTGGTTTTACCCTCGGCTCACCAACCAACCTCTCACCGTTGGTTTTCCTTTGGCTCACCAACAAACCTTAACCCCTTGATTCAATCCCTTGATTGAATCAAGTTACAAGATATTAAAACAAAGGTTTAAAATAAATCAAAGCTTCTTAAACAAGCAAATATAACAAGATAAACAAATAGAACCCGGAAGAACCCTTTTAGCCGTTGGAAGCGTGGGAGATGATGGTTCTTCCGATGTGGATCGCGTTGGCTTGAATGTGAGCTTTGTATCCCGAGGGGAAGAGAGTAGTTGAGCTTGAAAATCACTTGAGAAGCTTGAAGGCACTTGATTTCTTCACTTGAATGCACTAACTCCCTTGAACCTCTTTTTCTTTCTTCTCTCTTGAATGATCTTGTGTTGGGTTGGTGAGAAGATATTGAGAAGCACTTAAGAGGTCCCTTTTATAGCCCAAAAAGTAAATATAGCCGTTAGACACAAAAAAGAGACGTTTGAAATTCAAATCAAACCTGAAAAAGTTGTCAGTCGCGTCCCAGGCGCTCCGGGGACGTCTCCGCTATAGTGAGAGACGTCTCGGATACAGGATTTTACTTTTTACTTTATCTGGGGTCGACTCGCCACTTTACGGGGTCGTCTCGGCTTGTCTGCACTTTTTGAGTGGGGACGACTCCGCTTCTTTGGGGACGACTCCGCTTCTTTATCTTTGAAAAATATGTCCTCTGGAATTCCCTGAGAGAGTCGACTCCGCTCTTTCAGGGGACGTCTCCGCTTGTATCCACTTTATGCGTGGGGACGACTCCGCTATCTTTTCACCGAAAAACCTTTCTCTGGAAAACCCTGAGAGAGCCGTCTCGGCCATCTTGGGGACGTCTCCGCTGGTCTGCTTTTTACTTGCGGGGACGACTCCGCAGGTACCGGGGACGTCTCCAGACGTGCCAGTTCTTCCTGTTTGTGCCAGAGACGTCTCTGAGACAACCCGGAGACGTCTCGGCTGTCCCTGATCTGTTTTCTTCAACTCAAAAATTCTTCAATAAATTCATAAAAATTATGGGAACTTGCCTAGACATTTCTTAACAATATTCTTAATTAAACACATGAAATCCTCAATTAAATTGTTAAGATAAATGAAATTATACTCTCGTGTTATGTATTCATCAAAATCCATTAGGGGGTCAACAATCTCCCCCTTTTTGATGATGACAAAACACTGAGTATATGCAAAATTTAAGATTTAAACATATACACAGTATTTGAGTATGTGCAATATAAAATATATTGTGTTCTAGAACTAATGCATAGCTAAGTTGCATGAAGTAGAAAACATATATATTTAAAACATACTTCATGATAATGCTTTAGATTTAATCAGCTTAACACATTTTAATTTCAGCTGATTTGTATTCAATTCAAAAACACAAAGCATTATGAGCATATACTTAAATATTTCTCCCCCTTTTTGACAACATCAAAAAGATAGTGAAACATTAAACACAAAGATAAGAATACTCAAATATTTCTTATTGTACTCTGATTTGCATGTCAAATTATTGCAAGGATATGAATCATATAACTCAAGGCAATAATATTAGAATCAGATTAATGAGCATAGATCAGAGCCAATTAAGATAATTTCAGAGCAGAACACAGATTGTTTTCTAATCAAGTGTAGGTGGAATCTTCCTTAGGTTAATTCAAGAAGTACCACAAATGATATTCAAGGAAAAAAAAATATGAGTGGAAATCTAACCTCTCATCAATAAGTATGAAAGCTTGTTCATTTAAGACCTTTTGCCCAATCTATTGAGTATTTTATCAACATGAGAGCAATTTAATTGATTTTCAGAGTAAAGGATCAAAACTTATATATTTGAAAGACATATCATCATGTTGGATCATTATTTCAAAGTTCTTTTTATGATAATAAGAGCATTGGGGCACAAATACCAAAATATGAATTCATGCAATTTTTGATACATCTTAGAGCTCTTTTAAAGACTTTCTTTTATTTCTTTAGAAAATAAGCACAATTTGTTAAAGAGAAATATGAATTGGCACAAAATTAAAGTTCTAAAGATCAACCCAATTAGGACTCATTAGTGAATTTCAAAATAGATTTTCTATGAGATACTCAAGAAAATTCAACATATTATTCTCCCCCTTTTTTCATTAAGTTAGAGGCTCTTAAGATCAACTATTTGAATTGCAATTTGGTTCATGAGTGATGCATAAGATATACTAACCAAATAACAAGCCTCAAGGTGTATCATAAAGATTTTCAGATTTAAATTTCAGATGATACATATTGGAGAGTATTAGGATCACTTTTCTTTTAGTATTCTTTCCCTCTCCTTTAGTTATAGATTTATGCGATTAAGTTCCATAAGATCTCTCCTTCTGAAATTTTCTTTCTCCCCCTTAATTGATCATTCCATTTAAGAGTTTAGAATTTGAAGATAATGTTCAATAAAATTGTCAATCTCAAAAATATATTTTCTATAATTATCAGCTTATTTTCATAAGACTCAAGGTTTGAGATAAGACAACCTCTATAGAACTCATCTCAAGGTATAAACTTATGATTAAAGCAAGTATTGCAATATAAGGAGGTTCATCAAAATCAATCCATGAAAATCAAGGTATGCATCAAATTAAAGTAACTTTAGGATAAGATATCTAAAGCTCCCCCTCAAAAGATGCATTCCTCTTTAATCATTCTTTCCTTTGGTTGAATTTCAGATTTTAATGATAAATGTGAATAAAACTGAAATTCTATGTTATCGAGAATGTAGAGTGATCTAGAATTATTCAAAATTTATAGAAATCACTCTCTCTAATCCTTTAAGAACAAGTTATGCTTTCTCCTAATCTTAGAGAAAATGTATAGAAATATTAATCAGAAAATGATTCATTTGAAGCTCAGTTTCTTTCAAAAGCATTTACATTTTCTTTCTTTTAGAATCATTTGAGTGAGCTGAAATATTTCTAGCCTTAAGATCATTCACTCTATTGATGGAAGTCTTTAATAATATAGGAGAGAAGAACATATAGATGATCATTGAAATATTCATATATTTATAGAACTCAATTTCTTAATCATAGTTTTTCAGCAATGTATACATGAAGCACAATAAATATTTTTTAATATCAAAATAAAGTCATATATTTAAAAATCTTTGCTTGCAATCAAGATCATTGAAAGACACATCATTTAGACCAATATTAGTATACTTTGAAGATAAGAAATGATATGTTTCGGATGCGTATCGGAGCAATCAACCAAGGCATCAAAATTAATTCTGTTTTTCTTAAATTAAGACTTTATTTAGAAATCATATTAAGTTTAAGCTTTTATACAAAATCAGATTCTGAATTTCATAAAGATTTTCAATAGAAGCTTTCAAAGTCATAATTTGAGATATGTATCTTCCTCATTGTAGCTCATCTTAAACCATTACGATTGAAAACTCATATTTCAAACATATAAGAGCATATTCAGATTCTTTGTATTTAATGTTGAGTTTTGGTACAACTTAGAATATTATATACCAAATTTAGGCAAGTTGATGGATAAAAACAGAATCAATTCATTTTCCCTAAATAGAGATATCCTTTTCTACAATTTTATTCAATTTTCAGATTTTAGGGATGATTGTTAATGACAAATCTGAAATTTCTTCCCAATAGAACCAAACAAAAGATGTTATGTATCATTTCAAACATTCAATCAAATTGTCCAAGTATGAAGCATTACAAAATATTGAGAACCCATAATTCAAGACATTATGTCACATGCAAAATATATTATGTGTTAAGTCATGTATTAAAATATTAAGAACAAGCATGTCAAGAATCAAACTCAATTCTTTTCAAATAAACTCCCCCTATTAAATATAATCTTGCAATGATTTCATCCTTAAAGTGTGTTTTCAAGTGATTAAAAATTTGACTTGATTCTTCTTATATACTTTCATTAACTTTGTCTTTCATTTTTACTTTCTTGTGCTCTATACTCTATTTGCTCCCTATCCGGTGGAGTTGGGAAGGGGCACGAGGTACTACCACTAGCCTCCCTCTTGTGCCGTCCCTAATATGCCCTACACCGAATAGTTGGGTCAAATAGTGCCGGGTACTACCACTAGCCTCCCCATTGGCACCATATTTATGATGAGCAATATAGAAAGGTTAAGATGTTTACTTCAAACTCTCCCTGTTTGAGTGTGATCAATTATGGATTTTATCCCTTCCATATGTGTCGAATATATTATGCTTGTTTTACTTTTCCTTAAGATTGGAGTACTTGCCTTGCTTAGATTTTTCACCTCTTGAATAATGTCCACTTCCTTTTCTTTATCTCTCTCTCTTTTTGTTATTCTCAAGTAATTTACATGAAAGAGCGGAATAAAGAAATAATCTTATGTATCATATAGATGTATATCATGCAAACAACATTTTTATTGTGCTCAAGGATTCACAATTTCTCACAAGTTATTTTAAATCAAAATTTTAAGCATAAACTTGTGTATTTCATGGTTATTACATAGGCAAAGATATATTTTAGTTTGGGCAAACCATGAAACAATTTCTAAAAGTATAAGTCAATCAATACATATATGGACATGATATCAAAAGATTAACAATTAATGATTTTAATCATGTCATAATAAGATTTAAAGTTATTGACTTTGCTCAGCTAATTTGTGAGAGAGATATCTAGAATTACTTATTCATTATATATTCTTCAAGCCAAACTAGATTTCTTATGTGTGAACTTTTGGCTGAAGAAGGTTTTCTCTCTTGTTTGCATGTGAATGTTTTAGTGTATCTTACATGAAAATATCCTTCAAGTTGAAATCTCTCATTTTTCTTTCTTGAAGGAAGGTCATTAGTTTCGTTAAAATACAAAGCATTCATCCAACATATATATTTTTTTAATTAGATGACTCAATATAAGATATGACAATAGTTGTATGTTGAGTCACTTTACTCAAGAGATTGCCTAAATATAAGCAAGCACATATCACTTGAACTAAAGAGATAGATCCAAGATAGTTCAAGGACAAGCATGTGAGGCAATAGAAAGATTTATCAAGGTCAACTTAGTTTAGTGTAGATTCTATTTTCTTAAGATAATTATCAATAGGATATGTTAGCTAAGTTTTAATCAACTTATCTTAAACGTTTGTTTCTATCAAGATTTAGATTATGATTTATTTGTTATCAATGAAATATGATTCATTAACGTTAGATTGAAGTCTTGCACAAGGTCACATAATGAGCATACAATCTGGTCTACTAGCTGTATGATAAAATAATTATTCTATCATGCTTCAATACAGCTTTAAACAATAAATCTACTTTGCTCATCCTTTTCAATTTCTACAAGATGGGGTCATAGATATACCTTCTTCATGCCAATCTTCTATAAGAGTTATCTTGTGGACTAACGTTGGTCAATGAAGATCCCCTTTCCTGTTTGTCTTAATTTGGAGTTTGAGAGAAGATGTTCATTCATCATATTTCAAACTCACCTTGCAATATATCTCTTCATTAGTAGAACCAAAAATGATGTCATTACTGCATACTTTGAGCAAATAAGATATCACAAATTCTTCTTTTTGATGCATAGATTTATCACTATCATTCTCTATCAAAAAGATTACTTAAGCTTTTATATCATGCTTTTGATGCTTGTTCCAAATCACGTAATGCTTTATCAGATATGTAATATGTATTTGTAAATAAGGGGGTTATTTTACTTAGATGTCCTTTTTAATGAAATAACCACATAGGAGTGCATTCTACACATTCATTTGACAGAATATAAAGCTCGTAAAGCAAGCAAATGATGATGGTGATCTTTACTTCTAATCATGTAAGAATCTTATCAAGATCTATTTCATCTTTTCTTGATTTAGTCTTTTAATAGTCATCAATTTTTCTTCATTAAGTGCATTTCTGAAAAACTCAATTTGGTTCTAATAAATTTTCAAATTTCATCGGCAAGATTTCAGATTAAAAAAAATGATTTAGTTTAACTTAACCAATTATAATCTTATACATTCTTAAGTGTTTTAGTTTCAGATTATTAAATGTATACAAAAAGATTAATCATAAACATGTCAAATAATCTGATTTTAGTGTCTTCATGAAAGATTATTAGTCTCATAAAGAGTAAGATGAATTGATATTTCTGCAACTAAAATCTTTTCATTGAATATTCTATATGCATTGCTTGATGAGTGATATCCAAGGATGGCATTATTTTCATAAGAATATATCAAGCATAGTATGAACGACTGAAAACTATGAAAGATATGCAATGGTTCATTTTCCATTTTTCAGAAGATCAAAAGGAGTTTTCATCAAAAATGGATCTAGTAGAAATCATATGTATGACACGCAGTGATGATAGCTTTCAAAAATCATTTAAGTAGATGACTATCATACACAATTGTCTTTTTTCATTTCTTCAAGAATTCTATTAATCCTATTTTATTTAAGGTGTCCTTGGTGCTGAAATAATCGAATTTAATATTATTTTCTGTATAACCTTTATCAAGATTTTGGTTTTTGACATTGTGCCATGATACTCTTTATCTTCACAGTTTGGAAACCTTTTTCATTTGAAACACTTTTACAAGATTTAGTAAATACAGAAAAATACTTCAGTTTTATTTGCCAAGAACAAATCCAATGCAAGCTTTTGAAAAACTTAGAGATGGAAACAACATCTTTAGATTTAGAAATGATTTTTGTTTGTTTCCTTAGTTAGCATGCATAGCAAAACTTTGACCTTTAAGAAGATAATTTAAGTAAGCCAATGACAAGGTCTTTTGAGATTAAGTACATACTAGCATGAGTTGATTTTGTATGCTAAAGATGGTTTCTTTAATCTTGGTATTCATAGTGCATATATTCAAAAGCATACCAAGTACCCATTATCATATCTATGATCAATAAACAATAATGCCATGGATAAAAACTCTCAATCAAGCATATAGAGAATTCATAGAATTATTCTTAATAAATTAATCATTTTGCAACTTATCCAATAGTGAGTAAAGTATACTATAAAATGAAGTGATTTGATTATATTTCCAAAAGTATTCTCTATATCATAAAATTGATCAATACATGCAATTCATATTTTAATCAAATACTAAAGTAATTTCAATATGAGAGGATGCAATAATAACTTATATCATTATTTCTTTCATTTAACTCATTCTTCTTAATTACATTTTAAATTCAATTCCTTAGCACATGTCTAGAGCATCCATTGTTTAGATAACATCTTTTATTAGAACCTTGGATAGCTAGACATATTTGCTGAAGAATAATCATATTTTCAACTTAGGAACCCAAGCTCTTTTGGGTCCTTGTAGGTTAGCTATAATTGTTCCTTTTGCAACCCATATCTTCTTAATAGCTATTTTGTCCATGAATTTACAGATTTTAGGATTACAAGGGATGTATTTCTGTATCCTCTTGTTGAATTTAACAAACTTAGATCGAACATGAGTAGTAGAAAAACTTTCAGTTTTCTGTTTTTCCCTTTTAGGTTCATCAAATTTGTAATGTATAGATTTAGGAACAACAGAAGAGATTTTACTTAGTTTTTGTTTATCAGTATTATAAGAATCTATTTTAGAATAATTAAAAACTGTTTTAACAAACATATTCTTAAAAGATTTTTGGGTGTACCAAGGTTGATATCCTAATGTAGCTTTATCAAATTCAGCTCTTTGATTATTTATCATTAGGTTCAATTTTTCAGAGCTGAGGGTAAATTTTTCAACAACAGGTTTTAATTTGTCAACTTCTTTAGTTAATCTTCTGTTATCTTCTGAAAGTAATTCATTGTTTTTCTTAAGTTTATCATGACTTTTAGTAAGAGATTGATCTCTTTGATTTAGTTCTTGATTCTCTTTCATTAAGATTTCAGTTTTACTAGTTAGTTTCAGTTTTTCATCTATTAGAATTTGATTTTCATTCTTCAAGTTCTTGTTCTTACAAATAAGTTTCTTATATTCTAAATACAAATCAGAAAAGGCATCATGGAGTTCATCAAATGTAAAATTGCTTTCAGTTTCAGCATGTAGCTCTTGTGCCACCAAGCATGGATTTTCAATATGATACTGCTCTCCTTCTACACATGATGTTTCAGATTTGTTAGTGCATTCATATTTGTCTTCAAGCATATTCCATATTTCTTTAGCAGTCATGCAAGAAGATATGCAATTAAACTCATTCCTATCTAATGCACAATATAAAAGGTTCATGGCATCAGCATTCAATTGTGCTAAGTCCTTTTCATTAAAAGTTTGAGAGAGTGTGTGAAGATCATTTATTATGATTTTCCATAAATAATAGTTTTGTGATTGAATAAAGATGCGCATGCGTATTTTCCAATGTGTATAGTTTATGCCATTAAATAGTGGTGGTGTATCAATTGATTGTCCTTCTCCTAGAAAACTATCTATTTGAGTTGTCATGATCTTTGGCTCTAGTCGATTAAGACTACAAATAATATTTGAGCACCTGCTCTGATACCACTTGTTGCCCAGTAGATACAAGCCAAGAGGGGGGGTGAATTGGGTCTTTTAAAAACTTTTAACCTACTTCTAAAAGTTTTTGATTAATTATGCTAATTTGTTCAGATGCACAGTGTAAGCTAAAACTTAGCAACAGTTTGATGTAAAGAATGTGACTTGATTAAATATGCTTGCAACTAAAGGATGCGCGGATAACAGTTAAGCAAGCAATTTATCTAAGTAAGTAAGTGTGTTAGTTAGATAATAACAAGGAGCATTATAAACTCAACAAACATATAGTGGTTCGGTGCACCCCAGCACCTACATCCACTCCCCAAGACCTCTTGGGAATTTCACTATAATCCTACAGATTACAGCCGGTTGTTTTACAAGCTCACAACCCAACTTGTTGTTTTACGAGCTTACAACGAACTCGGTCGATTTTCCCTGGCTCACCGACTAGAACCACCCCGATTGTTTTCCCGGGATCACAATCGAACCCTTACACGTTGGTTTTACCCTCGGCTCACCAACCAACCTCTCACCGTTGGTTTTTCCTTTGGCTCACCAACAAACCTTAACCCCTTGATTCAATCCCTTGATTGAATCAAGTTACAAGATATTAAAACAAAGGTTTAAAATAAATCAAAGCTTCTTAAACAAGCAAATATAACAAGATAAACAAATAGAACCCGGAAGAACCCTTTTAGCCGTTGGAAGCGTGGGAGATGATGGTTCTTCCGATGTGGATCGCGTTGGCTTGAATGTGAGCTTTGTATCCCGAGGGGAAGAGAGTAGTTGAGCTTGAAAATCACTTGAGAAGCTTGAAGGCACTTGATTTCTTCACTTGAATGCACTAACTCCCTTGAACCTCTTTTTCTTTCTTCTCTCTTGAATGATCTTGTGTTGGGTTGGTGAGAAGATGTTGAGAAGCACTTAAGAGGTCCCTTTTATAGCCCAAAAAGCAAATATAGCCGTTAGACACAAAAAAGAGACGTTTGAAATTCAAATCAAACCTGAAAAAGTTGTCAGTCGCGTCCCAGGCGCTCCGGGGACGTCTCCGCTATAGTGAGAGACGTCTCGGATACAGGATTTTACTTTTTACTTTATCTGGGGTCGACTCGCTACTTTACGGGGTCGTCTCGGCTTGTCTGCACTTTTTGAGTGGGGACGACTCCGCTTCTTTGGGGACGACTCCGCTTCTTTATCTTTGAAAAATATGTCCTCTGGAATTCCCTGAGAGAGTCGACTCCGCTCTTTCAGGGGACGTCTCCGCTTGTATCCACTTTATGCGTGGGGACGACTCCGCTATCTTTTCACCGAAAAACCTTTCTCTGGAAAACCCTGAGAGAGCCGTCTCGGCCATCTTGGGGACGTCTCCGCTGGTCTGCTTTTTACTTGCGGGGACGACTCCGCAGGTACCGGGGGACGTCTCCAGACGTGCCAGTTCTTCCTGTTTGTGCCAGAGACGTCTCTGAGACAACCCGGAGACGTCTCGGCTGTCCCTGATCTGTTTTCTTCAACTCAAAAATTCTTCAATAAATTCATAAAAATTATGGGAACTTGCCTAGACATTTCTTAACAATATTCTTAATTAAACACATGAAATCCTCAATTAAATTGTTAAGATAAATGAAATTATACTCTCGTGTTTTGTATTCATCAAAATCCATTAGGTGGTCAACACTATAAAAGGGGCAAAGGGGGCCGGCGCCCTAATGAAGTCAATAGGTCTTCCACTGTAGTAGAGCTGCTAAGGCCTTTCTGATGTTGATTTGTCTTGGCTGGACACAGTGGTCAAGTTGCATCGGGGGACTGGACCTCTCTATAGACATGAGATGTTGTAGGGTAAAGGTGGGGTTGGGCACCAATAACTGTTAGGTGAGGACCCAATGACGACTTTATTCCTACGGTTATACGGTGGGTCTGACTTAACTAAGAAATGGGACCAATAACTGTTAGGTGAGGTTTTCATGGCTTAGAGACCAAGTTACACTGCAACATGCTTGAGAAGCATTGTACAAGAGTTGTACATTCATCAATCTATGTGTCACCAATAACTGTTAGGTGAGGTGGCATGTAAATTGGTGGGACCGCAGTACCCACTAGAAATCCTAGTCGTGTGGGTTTTCTGTTTCCCTACCAGGGGAGTGTGAGGGATTCGAGAAAATAGTGGGAGTTACATTTGTTTTAAAAGACCTTAGAACAGATTAAGGATCAAGTACAAAAGTCTAACTAGAATCTTTACTCTCTACAGATACAATGTCAGCTTCAAACCCTTTGACCCGTATTCTTGAGACCAACCGACTGACCGGAACCAATTATAAGGACTGGCTTAGAAACGTCAAAATTGTTTTGGACTGTGAGAAAATATGCTACATACTCGATTCAGATATCCCCACACTACCAACACGTCCTACTGATGTTCAGCGTCAGATGCATCAAAAGTGGTTGGATGATGACATTAGAGTAAAATGCTATATGATGGCATCCATGTCAAATGAACTCCAATGCCAGCATGAAAATATGAAGACTGCTAGGGACATACTGGCACACCTGCAAGAGTTGTATGGTGAGCAGAGTCGCACAGCTCGTTTTGAAGTGTCCAAGAGGCTTTTCAAAGCGAAGATGCGCCAGGGGCAGTCTGTCAATGATCACGGTCTAACTATGATCAAGGATCTAGAGGAGCTTGAGAAGCTCGGAATGAACATGCACAAGGAATTACAAGTGGATTTGATCCTACAGTCACTTTCTGATTCATTTGGTCAGTTTATAGTAAACTACCACATGAATAAAATTGAATGCACTAAGACTGAACTGATAAACATGTTGGTAACTGCTGAGGGAGCCTTGAAAAGTTCAAGGGGCAATGTCCTTGCTGCTGAGTTGACTTCTGGTTCCAAGAGAAAGTCTACTTGGAAGAAAAAGAAGCCTGCTAAGAAGCAGAAGAAAGACAAGAAGCCAAAGAAGGAAGTTCAAAAGAAAAAGGCTAACGACAAAGGAAAATGTTTCCACTGCAATGTCGATGGCCACTGGAAGAGAAACTGTCCTTCATACCTCGAGAGCCTGAAGAACAAGAAAGGTGACATACCTTCAGAAGGTATAGACTTGCTCATTATTGAAACTAATCTAACGGTTTCTTCTACTTCTAGTTGGGTTATAGATTCTGGTTCTAGTGCTCATTTGTGCACTACCATGCAGGGTCTAAAGGAAAGTAGAAGGCTGGCGGAAGGTGCGGTAACCCTTCGGGTTGGCAACGGGGCAAAAGTTGCTGCTATGGCTGTGGGCACCTACCATCTGCGACTACCGTCTGGATTTAGTTTATTACTTAGAGACTGCTATTATGTACCTGCTGCTAGCAGAAATTTGATTTCTGTTCATGTCTAGCACAGGAAGGTCATGTTTTTACATTTGACAAAGACTGCTGTTCTATTTATTTCAGAAATAAAATAGTCGCACGTGGTTTCATGATCGACAGTCTCTATCATTTACATATGGATGTATCTGTGAATGTTACGAGCAAGAAGTGAGTGCCAAAGGATCCAAAAGATCCAGGGATGAGATAAACCAAAGATATTTGTGGCACCTCAGGCTTGGCCATATTGGAGAAGACATAATGAACAAAATGGATAAAGATGGGCTTTTAGGCTCATTGACTTCCGAGTCATATCCAGTTTGCGAGTCCTGTCTTCAAGGAAAAATGGCTAGACTGCCCTTTGTAGGACATGGGGAGAGGACCACTGAAATACTTACCCTAGTACATACAGATGTATGTGGCCCATTTGATGTGCTAGCCAGGGGACGTTATTCTTACTTTATTACCTTTACCGATGATTATTCACGGTATGGGTATGTGTATCTTATGAGACAAAAGTCTGAATCTTTTGAAAAGTTCAAAGAGTTCAGAAATGAAGTAGAAAAACAAACTGGAAAACCCCTTAAGGCTCTTCGATCAGATCGAGGAGGAGAATACCTTAGTGGGGAATTCCGGGACTATCTCAAGGAAAATGGCATAGTCTCACAATGGACACCTCCGAGCACACCTCAACTCAACGGGGTGTCAGAGAGGAGAAATCGGACCCTATTGGATATGGTCAGGTCCATGATGAGCTTCACTGATTTACCTATGTTCCTTTGGGGAGATGCCTTACTCACAACGATTTATTTATTGAATAGAGTTCCCTCTAAATCAGTTCCTACCACACCGTATGAGATATGGCATGGTAAGAAACCAAGTCTTGGTCATTTCAAGATTTGGGGATGTCCGGCCCACGTCAAGAGACTACAGGCAGACAAGTTAGAGGCTAGGACCATAAGTGCTCGTTTTATAGGATATCCTAAAGAGTCATTAGGATACAATTTTTACATCTCAGAGGATCACAATGTGTTTGTGAGCCGTCATGCCATCTTCTTGGAAAACCAGTTTATCCTTGATAGAGGCAGTGGGAGGAAAATTGAGCTTGAAGAGAAAGTCTCTGAAAAGCAACGAGTCATGGATCCTATTGAACCCATTCATACAGAGCCAGTACACGATGTCCCTCGACCACCTCGTAAATCTAGTAGGGTCTCCCATCCTCCCGATAGATACTTAGGTATACTAGAAGAGGATACCGAGGAAATGTTCCTAGTGGGAGATAGGGATCACATACAGGATCCCAAAACCTACAACGAGGCGATATATGATATCGATTCCGAGAAATGGTTGGAAGCTATGAAGTCAGAATTAGACTCCATGCATTCCAACCAAGTCTGGACCTTAGTAGACCCACCAGAAGGTATTGTACCTATTGGATGCAAATGGATCTACAAAAGGAAAATAGGTTCGGATGGAGAGGTAGAGACCTATAAAGCAAGGCTTGTGGCGAAAGGGTATAGTCAGCGCGAAGGCATTGACTATCAGGAGACCTTTTCACCTGTAGCCATGCTAAAATCCATCCAAACATTGCTTGCTATTGCAGCATTTCATGATTATGAAATCTGGCAGATGGATGTGAAAACTGCTTTCCTGAATGGATATCTTGATGAAGATATCTATATGGAACAGCCTTTAGGTTTCACTTCCAGTGATGGAGATCACAAGGTCTGCAAGCTGCAAAGGTCCATCTATGGACTAAAACAAGCGTCTCGGAGTTGGAACACTCGTTTCGATGACGCAATCAAAACGTTTGATTTCATCAAAAACGAAGAGGAACCGTGTGTTTACAAAAAGGTTAGTGGGAGCGCTGTCGTATTTCTCGTACTGTACGTGGACGACATCCTACTGATAGGGAATGATATTCCCATGCTAACCTCGGTCAAGGTCTGGTTGTCAAAAGAATTCTCCATGAAAGACCTTGGGGAAGCATCCTATATTTTGGGAATAAAGGTCTATAGAGATAGATCTAAAAGGATGCTTGGCCTTTCACAGAAGATGTACATAGAGGAGGTGCTGAAAAGGTTCAGCATGGAAAACTCCAAGAGGGGTCTCTTATCCCTTAGGCATAAAATTCATCTCTCCAAGAAGATGTGCCCCAACACATCTGAAGAGATTCAACGCATGAGCAAGATTTCCTATGCATCGGCAATAGGAAGCCTCATGTATGCCATGCTATGTACACGACCTGATATAGCTCTTGCTGTGAGTGTCACAAGCAGATATCAGTCGAATCCAGGTGAAGAACACTGGACAGCTGTGAAGAATATTCTTAAGTACTTGAGAAGAACTAAAGATTTATTCTTGGTTTTTGGAGGATCATCCGAGTTAAAGGTAGAAGGGTACACAGATTCAGACTTCATGACTGATGTCGATGACAGGAAGTCAACATCTGGATATGTGTTCTTGTGTAATGGTGGTACGGTGAATTGGAAGAGTTCTAAACAACCGATCATTGCTGATTCTACTATGGAAGCTGAATACATCGCCGCCTCTGAAGCTGCTAAGGAAGGCTTCTGGTTCAAGAAATTCATTGCAGAGTTGGACGTGATGACATCAGATGCCATAACACTCTACTGCGATAATAATGGCGCCATAGCCCTTGCTAAGGAGCCAAGGTCTCATCAGAAGTCTAAGCATATAGAGCGGCGCTTCCATCTCATACGCGACTATGTTGAGAAGAAATATGTAGAGGTGCAGAGAGTAGACTCCGCGGATAACGTGGCAGACCCGTTCACTAAGCAGCTAAGTCAGCAAAAGGACTGAAGCCCACCTTGAGAAGATGGGGCTTAGATATATGACTGATTGGCTTTAGTGGCAAGTGGGAGATTGTTAGATGTATGCCCTAGAAGCCAATCTGGCTGACACATTGTTATTTCTAGGGACATAATTTTGTACTTGACCATTTATTATTGAATAAATAAAAGGCATCTTTTCATTCATATTATTTATGTGTCTATGAATCGTCCAAGAAATTAATAAGATGATGATACATATTCTCAAAGAGTTGAGAATTTTGAGCCATGTATCATTGGTGATTAATTTCTAAATGCTCCTGATCAATGAATCATCACGAGGACGGTGATCGATCCCGATCAGTGCACAGATCACTTTCCTTCTAGATGACGAGACTTGAGTCCACAGTGTAGGGACACTGAAGTGATAGTGCAGGTGCTTGTTAGAGAACAAGGGTACTGAGCGTGACCGAGACAAGAAGTCACTTGGATGTCTATCCACTCGTCAGTGACTTGCTTGATGTTACAAGTAGTGTGACTGGTCCTTTGACCTGCGGTGCTTCGGCTACTCACAGTGAGGTTATTGTAGTTTGACTGCACACATACATGGTCTCTAGCCATATGGGTCCATGCAGTGTAGATTGGCTGCAATAGGTTCACTGTAGGAGTAGGGTATGCACCTACAAGGAATCTATCGACCTTGATAGAAGAGGAGTGATCCTATGAGATTTGTTAGACTGAGTTCTAAGACTTTGGCCAGGGCAGTAATATAAAGTGGAGAAAGAGTTTTCCACTATCGAACTCGAGTCGAATAAATCTTGACATATGACAGACGATGGGGTTTGACGAGTTGTCCATGACCTCCGTCCTGTAGGGATCCACGATAGTAGGACTGTATCACACGTTAACCTGCACCTAGAGGTTCATCATTCCATTCTGCTGGGTAGCCACTACATGCTGCTAGGTGTCACTGGTGGATGGTGGGACTCACAGGGATTATCTCGATGATCGATAAACACTAACTGAGTTGAGTTGGAATCGTTCCAACCCATTGAAAGGAGTTTTCAATGATATAGTGATAGAGATCACAATATATCTCACTACCAGTCAGAATAGAAACCTATGGGGTCACACCACACTAGAATATTGACCGATCCGATGGTTGAAAAGTGATTATGAATCACGAGTAATCAATTCGATTGATAAGAAGTTGAAGAAGGAAAGGAAATTAATTAATTGGACTTGAAACAAGAGTCCTACTTCGAGTAGGATTCCTAGAGTCCTAATTGGATTAGGACTGGGAATCCTAGTTGGAGTAGGACTGGGATTCCTACTTGGAATAGGATTCCTCGCAATCCTAATGAGATTTAGGAGTTTTGAATCAAAATTGGATTCCTACTTGGAGTAGGATTCCTAGAGTCCTAATCGGATTAGGACTTCGGATTCAAATAGAGTCCTAATTGGATTAGGATTAAAATTAAAATATGTCCTAAATTTGGAATTAGGGTTTCTTAAGTCACAATTAATTATTAATCTAATGAATCAAATAAGACTCCTAATTGGATTAGGATTGAAGAGTTCAATTGAGTCAAAATTGATTTAAGTTCTAATTGGATTAGGACTTACCTAGATTGGATCCTAAATTGGTTCACCCTTGGGCTAAGCCTAATTGGATTAGGGCCTTGACCACATTAGGACATTTCAAATCCTACTTAATGTGGATTAGGGTTTTACCATGAGGAGGGAAATATGCCCCTCCCTTTTCCATGTGAAGAAGGGAGAAGAGAAAGGTAATTACTCTAGGGCTCCTAGATTGTAGGAGCCCTAGATGGCTATAAAAGGGGCAAAGGGGGCCAGCGCCCTAATGAAGTGAAACTCCTCTCCTTGCTGCCGTACACCCTCTCCCCTCTCCTTGGTTCAGCCGCGATCAGCAAAGGGAAAAAGAAGAGGAGGCGTCTCCCTCCTCTTGTCTTCTTCCTTGGCTCCAACGCAGGGAGAAAAAGAAAGGCTGCAAGGGGCTTCGTTCTTCTTCCCCTTCATCCTTCTTCTTCTCCTCCTCTCAAGCACAATCAAGGGTTGATTGAAAGAGAGGAAATCAGCCATCAAAAGAAGTCTTTGCAAGGGAGCTAGCACCCCGGTGAGATAGAGAGCTTGGATCGGTTCCTGCTTCGTGTGGATACCCGTAGAGGCCGGGCACTTGAACGGCTTCAAGCGAACCTTCATCCTAGACCACGAACTTCAGTTTGCGGTGATCATCTACCCGCACAAGGTGAAGATCTGATCTTCTAATGTATTTAAAAGTTTTTAATTCTTGCCTAACTACGAATGGTTCATGAAACAACGTTCATGTGATGAACGTCGATCCCCGCTTATGCCGATTTCCGCTGCCATCTGAATTTTTTGAAATATCAGCGGCATGGGCGGGTTTCCCAACACAATCTGGTGGCTGGAATGAACAACATTGAGTAAAAGTTTGATGGCTTTCACTGTTTCCACTAGTTCGAGTTCATACAAAGAGTCAAATCCGTCATGAAAGTGGATCACGAATCATAATAGTTTGTGTGTTTTGGTGTAACAGTCCTGAGCATCTAGTGGAGTGCTGCCCCTAGTCTGCTAACATAAAGGCCGAGCAGCAAATGCTCTAAATTCATATAGTGCTTTAAGAAGTCCACTCCCAACTCGTTCAGCCCAGTTTACCATCCTGATAATAGGTTCCACCCAAATTTCTCATACAAGCAAAATGAACCTATTCAGCATCAAGGTGGTCCACCAGGTTTTCAGAACAACTTCCCCAGGATAGGTCCACCACAAATGAACCAACCTTTTGGTTCCATCTGTACCGCCTTATAATGCCCCTATCCCACAGGCAACCTTCACAATTAGAAACCATGATGGCTAATATGATGAAACACAACAAGATTTTATCAAGCAACAAACAACAGACCAATACAGCCCAAGCCCAGACTAACCAATTCCATGTGCAAGCAATTGCAAAACTTGAGGTTAGTCCTGAGCCAAATAGCTAACTCTCTAGGAGATAGGAAAAAAGGTGAACTACCTAGTCAACCAGTGGCCTAACCTAGTAGACAACAAAATCAAGGTCAGATAGGTCAGTATCAAATCAATTATAATGGAAATCCGACCTATGAAGTCCAGGCAATTACCACTTTAAGGTCTTGGCAAGCAAGTGGACAATAAAGTCCAACTTCCTGAACATGAAAAAGAAAATAAAACTGAATCCGATAAGAATCCTATTCAGAAGAGGGGTCAAGAACAGGACAAACCGGAAAAAAGGGAGGAACCCATAGAACATACAAACCCAAGGTTCCCTTTCCCAGTAGTCTTCAGGACTCCAAGAAACAATCTAACTTTGATGAAATCATGGAAGTCTTTAAAACTGTTCAAATAAATATACCTTTTCTCGATGCCATAGAGACAAATTTCCTCCTATACAAAATTCTTGAAAGACCTCACCACGGTCAAAAGAAAAAACCAGTATTCCTAGGCAAGCTGTTATGGCTGCACAAGCCTCATCTCTCATTTAACAACAGATTGCCCCGAAATTCAAAGACCCTGGTTGCTCAACCTATTGAAATAAAAATAAGAGAGACGATCATCCAAAGAGCTCTATTAGATTTAGGAAGCCAGTGTAAACCTACTTCCCTACTATGTGTACCAAAAATTAGGTTTGGGGAAATTAAAAGCCTACAAATATTACCTTTCCTTAGCAGATAGGACAGTGAAGTACCCAAGGGGATTGTAGAGGATGTAATAGTGAAAGTAAATGAGTTTTACTATCCTGTGGACTTCGTTATCCTTGAGACTGAACCTGCATACATCCAGACAGTCACACACCTATAATTTTAGGTAGATCTTTTCTAGCCACAGCAAATGCTGTGATCAACTGTCGAAATGGGGATGCTGAAGTTATCTTTTGGCAACATGAAAGTCGAGCTTAATGTCTTCAACATAAGTAAACAACCACCAGACGACAAAGAAATCAATGAAGTTGACATGATTGAAAGTCTGGTTCAGGAGACTTTCTTACAAACTTATAATAAGGACCCTTTAGAAGCTTACCTTGCCCATTCCGAGGAAGGGTCAAGCATGCGTCCCTTAGTTCTGTTCCCCTTATGAGCATAGATCGTCATCAGCCGACTGTTCTTCATCGGACTCTTTCAAAACCATTCTTAGATAATGGTTGAAAAAAAAGGAGGATTTACATTTTGTCTGGCTGAAGACATAAAACTTAGCGCTCTTGGAAGGCAACCCAACATGTAAATATCTTCTAATTAAATAATAATAATAATAATAATAATAATAATAATAATAAAATTCAATAAATTACTAACATGCAGGTTTGGGGGATTTTGCCCCAATTTTCAATTTACCTACCCATATCAGGTAACTCTCCTCTGTCCTCTTACTGCTTTAATTTTTCTTTAACATTGAGGACAATGTTAGATTTAGGTTTGGGGGTATTTTAAGCATTTGAAATTTTATAAAAATAAATAAATAAAAAATATTTTTTTTAGTTAAAATTTTTGGAATTTAAAAAAAAAATTACAACACACAAGGTATATAAAATCTAAGAGCCCAATGACTAGTTGGAAGTAGTGCAAAGTGAGTTCTTTTTATTAAGTTCCTTTTAGTGAGTTGTAAGCTAATTAGTGCTTTGAATTTCACAACACATCTGGCCTGCATTTTCTAAGGTATAGGTTCGACATTGTGTTGAGAATATGGTAGCAACCTCGAATCCTGATGAACCATCTTTTTCTGATCCAAAAAAAAAAAAAACTATTTGGTGGATTTAGTCAGGTTACATCGAAAAGGGCTACCTATTGTCAAAGGTCAGCGGGCTTTGTGATGAGGAACCCGAGCATAAGTCCATAGGGGAGTCTTGATGCCCGACACCTCATACCAACTGGTGTGAGAATTGTCGACTAATTGCTTGCTACATGGAGGAATCATCACAGAAGTAAAAGTGCACAATATATATATTATCATTTCTCATTCAAAAAAAAAGAGAAGAAAAAAATGAAAAACAAAAAATGTATATTGACCTTAAAAAAGACAATAGTGTGAAAGCCGTCGTTGTAAAAATTCGAGTAAACTGGAATATTACATATAAAGCCCATGAGGTATTAAAGTAAATATCCACAGCTCTCGAAATTCTGCAGAAAAGATAATTTTGAATCAGCAAATAGGTCTTGTCCGACCAATTCTTGGAAACTACTAATATTAGCGATATTTTGGAGATCCGAAACCTTAGCTGGTGCATGGTCTAGACTTCACTAAGCACTCAAGTATAAATAAGTATTACAACTCCCTAACAGAAAACTTAATGACTTCAACTTAAATTGCATACTAACCTAGAATTTGGGCTACTTAGTAATTAAAACCTTGTGAGCTTTTGAAATTCTTATCAGTTATGTACTTGAAATTAGACTTTCATTTCATGCACACAAAAAAAAAAAAGGGATTGAAGTTTGTGTGTAACTTCACTGCAAACCCTCACGAGACAACACTCGTCCACTAGGGTAACCTAGGGGTTTAAAGGCTTGTTGCACGTGCTAAGTGCAATCGTAATGCTCTACGAAATGAGTATTTATCTTAGTATATCTATATAATAAATTACACTTTTGCATTCTCATTTTATCATTTTCGCACTAAATTGCTAGAGACTAGCAATAAGCTAGTTGGGGGGTGTGATGAGAGCACAAAAATGCGACCTACATGTCACCTAAATTAGTATTATTGCTAACCGATAATGATAAATTTACTAGATTAATATTATATATGGGTTTGACACAGATTTTCATAAATTGGAAATAAAATGCACATTGAGTACAAATTTGACTTAAGAAGGATCCCTTCCCAGATCCGACCCGGTTGAAGATCGGGTCGGGCCCCGAGTCAGGTTCGGATCCGAATCGGGTCCATTTCTTTTGTGCTTTTGGGAAATAATTTTGGGCAAATCTAATTTGGCCATACCATAACTATGAGGTGCTGGGTGACCCATGAAAGACTTGCAATAGATCTCCAGTCAGAACAAATGATCCGTGACGATCTGAGTCCGTCCGTTTACAAACCAAATTTCACATCACACTATTTGTTTTTTTTATCTATATGACTGAACTTGGTGTCTCCCAGCTCCCATATCAGGAGGGCCAAAGATCGTACAACGCCCCCCTCTTCGGGATTCGAGAGCCCCATCACCCAGCTTCCTTCCAAATCAGTCGATCCATCCAGGCTCTTCTTCAATTCCAAGTCAGCTCCCAGCGTCCGCGTGCCACAACGTCCACGATACTCCACCATCCCATGATCGGCTCCTCCGCGATTCCTCCCAGCTCCAGCCAGGATCCAAGCCGTGAATGCCTCCTCTCGTCTTCAACGCCATCATCCCGCGCCCGTCTGCCGTCTTCCTCCCATCGATCACGGAAGATCCCAGCTCTTCCGTGATTCCGCATCCTTCCCAGATCAGCGTCATCGAAGCAACCCTCCCAAGCACCGTGTCCGTGATCAGCTCATCCCACGTGCTTCCTTCCTTCCGCGACTGGTCCACCATCCACCGAGGCCATGATCGGCTCCTCCCGAGATCTCGCGGCCGGCCGTGAAGCATCCCGAAATACCAGCGCCCCACAGCCGGTTCAGCCCCTCCTCCGCGCTCATCATCCACGGATCTACCCCCCTGGAATCCCGACGACCACATTCTTCACGCGGCCGAAATCCCAGCCATCCGCCCCTTCCGCATCAGGAGTCCGGCGATCTCGCTTCCGCGGCTAAAGAGGGAAGTCGACCGGAGCAATCCGCCACCATTTCCTCCTCCTTCCCAGCATCCCGGATGATCCGTGATTCCACCCAAAATCCAAGTGACCCTGCGGCTATAAGAGGAGAAGGAGAAAGAGGGGAGCTAGGTTGGGGGGGTGGAGGCCAAGAGAGAAGAGTGCTCGGTTGGGGTCGGTTCCAAAGAATAGAGGAGGGAGGAGAAGACGAGCGAGAGGGGAAGAGACTGTCGGTTTGGGAGAGAAGAGTTTTAGAAAAGAACAGGGGAGCTCTGTTCCTTTTGGAGAAGAAAGAAAGAAAGAAAAAAAAAAAGCATATATTTTATTGTTTCTTTTAGTGCTCCACCAGGAAAATTGCTTTGTTCCTTTTATTTCATTTGTTTTATGTTCTTGTAATCAATTTTCTTTTTATGAAATCCATCAATTTTCTTTTATGAAATTTGTGTTCTAGGTTCAGTTTAATTTCCCCTTTTTTATGCAATCTGTTTAATGTTTGCTTTATATACAATATGTTAATTTTCTTTTATGCAATCCGTGCTCTAGGTTTAGTTTAATCTCTGCAATTTATTCTGAAATTCTTAGTTTTAAAATAACTCTGAAATTAATCGTTGCTATTCGACTGGTGATTTTAATTTATATTCTGTCTTTAGAAATCGACCCCTACTCTGCATCAATTGCAAAGTTTTCTTTCTTCCTTTTGTTTATTTTCAATTAGAAAATATTCAACATCCCCAACGTAATGTTTTTCTTCTATTAATAAAAAAAAATCGATTTTTAATCCGAGTGAACGTTTTTATTTTTAAGCAACTCAAATCGCCTTCCTGTGGATCGACCTCTTACAACCACTATTCTTCGAGTAGAACATGTAAGAGTAAAATTAGATTAAACTTTGTTTGTCGGTTCTAACAACGATCTGTCTAGCGTATTTTTAGGTAGGCAGGAATCGGACGAACAACCGGCTTAGGTTCAAACCTGTGAGGTCACACGCTTAGAAGTTTCTGGATTGATCAAATGGCTGATTGACGATTGAGAATCATATAGAGGTAAAATAGTCAATGTGATTGACTAATTTCCCTAAGCAATTGTTGCTTGGAGAAGTTAATTGGTGATTGGATCACTGATTAGACTCAATTTGATTGAGTAATATAGATTGGGCTTGACCAAATTCAAATATGATTTGAAATTGATAAAACCGTAATTGACACCAAAATTGGTTTTGGTGAAAATGTCTAATTTATCCTGATAGTCAACTTTAAAGATCACGCAATAGCACGTATCTAGTAGGATAGTGATTACGGGTATCGATCCACAAGGATTGGGGTACAGTTGTTTTCTTAAAAAAATATTTAAAAGAAAAAGTTTGTGAAGAAAATTAAACTAAGAAATTTAATAAAAGAAAATGCAATTAAAAGGATATCAGTTTAGGGAACCTAGGGCAAGGAATTCACCACTAACATCGGAACAAGGGTTATTTGTATTTTAATTTATTCTTGGATAAACATGCAAATTGGCTACAAGCCTAATAAGCATTTAAATAGAAATTCACAAAAGTAATTTGGGAATAATCCATCTTCAGTTGGCATGAAATGTCTACCCTAAACTAATGTGGCAGGACACTACATCTTCCTTAAGCATGAACTATCTCATATTTACTTAGTGATCATGAAGAACAGTTGTATAAACGTAATATTTAAAATTACAGAAGTTAAATATGAGATGAAATAAAATATTCATTAAGAGCAAAATAAAGTTTATACAACTCCAAGAATAAAAATCAAAAATACAAAACCCTTAGCCCTTTGTTAAGGCTGCATCTGGCCCTAGAGAGGAGATCAGCCTTCCACGAAATCGTGGGCGACAGCAGCAGTGGCACAGCAGCGGGCTCCCATTTCTTCTTTTCTTCCTCCCTTCCCTGGATCTCTCCTTCCTTCTGTTAGGGATCAACCCTACGAATGCGGAATATAAAGGATAGTAGGAGAAAGAATAACACGGCAAAAACAATAGCAAAAACGCACAAGACACTCAAGTTTATGTGGTTCGGAGTCTCTTGCTCCTACGTCCACAGCCGCACAGATCAATATTTCACTATATGATCAAAGGAAGTTACAGAGATTCAAGAGAAGAGAAACAAACTCTCTTTCTCACAGCAAACAATCTCTCTCAAGACGAGCAACACGTCGTCTTCCTGATGCACACAAAGGATCTACTTTTGGAACCTCTCATTGATGAGTTCTAGGGTTTCTCTAGGTTGCCACACCCCCTCTCGTGTCCCTCAAGAAGTCTATATATACCTCCCAATCTCTTACTTTGATTAGGGCTCAAAAAACCTTGGCTTGGACCCGGTTCATAACTCAGCCTCGCGTGAAAACCGTGCTCGAGTCGACTCCCGCAATTCTGCGAGTTGACTCGGCAACAGTCCACAGAAAAGTGCCTCTCTGTCTGCCTGTGGGAGTCGACTCCTGGAGTTCTCGAGTCGACTCCAACACTGGGGAGTCGACTCCAGGTCTGCTGGAGTCGACTCCAAAAACTGTGCCAAGACTACCTGCGTGCCAGAGTCGACTCCAAGTCTGCTGGAGTCGACTTCGGACCTTGCTGAAGGTTTCTTTGCTGATTCAACTCTGAATCTTCTCGAAACTCTTTCCGGCTTGTCTTCCCTTGATCCTCCACCACCATAGTGCACATAGGGGTCTAGGAAAAGGGAATGGATCAGGCTCCACAACCCAACAACTCTCCCACTTGGAGACTGATACATCCAGTCGTTGCATCTATCTTTTAAAAATAAACAAACTTCCATATCTTGATATGTATTCCTTGTGCGGCACCTCCATTCAACTATCTTTGGAGGCCAATTGAGGCCATGCATCGCCTCAATTTCTCTGTAGTGACTGTCTTAGTCAACATATCAGCTGAATTCTTTACTCCTTGAATCTTCTCAAGTAACAAACTGCCATCTTCTAGCAACTTTCTGATGAAGTGATATCTCAGCTGTATGTGCTTCGTTCTCGCATGAAACATTGGGTTCTTAGCTAAGTGAATAGCACTCTGACTATCGCAGAATAGTACACTACAGTTCTATTGTTGCCCAGTAGATACAACCCAAGAGGGGGGGGTGAATTGGGTCTTTTTAAAACTTTTAAACTACTTCTAAGACTTTTTGATTAACTATGCTAAGTTATATAGATGCACAGTGGAATTTAAACTTAGCAACAGTATGATTTATTAAATGGGACTTGATTAAGTAAATTGAGTATGCTTGCAACTAAGGGATGCGTAGATACGAGTTAAGCAAGCAATATATCTAAGTAAGCAAGTTAGACAATGACAAAAAGCATCACAAACACAATAAACATATAGTGGTTCGGTGCACCCCAGCACCTACATCCACTCCCCAAGACCTCTTGGGAATTCCACTATAATCCTACAGATTACAGCCGGTTGTTTTACAAGCTCACAACCCAACTTGTTGTTTTGCGAGATCACAACGAACTCGGTCGGTTTTCCCAGGCTCACCGACTAGAACCAACCCCGATTGTTTTCCCGGGCTCACAATCAAACCCTTTCACGTTGGTTTTACCCTCGGCTCACCAACAAACCTATCTCCGTTGGTTTTCCCTTCGGCTCACCAACAAACCTTACACCGTTGGTTTTCCCTTTGGCTCACCAACAAACCTTACACCGTTGGTTTTCCCTTTGGCTCACCAACAAACCTTTAACCCCTTGATTCAATCCCTTGATTGAATCAAGTTACAAGATATTAAAACAAAGAATAAAAACAAATCAAAGCTTCTTAAGCAAGCAAATATAACAATATAAACAAATAGAGTAAAGAGAAGCCCTCAAACGAGTTTTGAAGATGGAGGAGCTCGGCTTCTTCTTTACTTGACCCTCTTCTGATTTGGCACGAGGTAGAGGATCACTGAGGCAGCACACGGATGGAGAGGAAGCTTTGGGATTCTCTTGGATGCTCTTCTTCTCTCTATTTCGCTTTGGATGGCCCTTGTGTGCTTATGGGAGATTTCCTTTGTAATCTCTTTGAGATCTCTTTCCTAGATGATCTCTCCCACTTCCATGAGTTCTCCCCTAGCTCTCTTCTTGTTTTTATAGCTTTAGATGGAGTGGAAACAAGAATATAGCCGTTAGAGACAAAAATATAGCCGTTGGAACCAGTCTGCACCTCCTGACAATATTACCGTTGGGATCGGAGTCGACTCGCGCGATCAGGAGTCGACTCGGCTGTAGCGGGAGTCGACTCAAGCTTTTCCGGAGTCGACTCGGCAACTGTTCCAAATTTGAATTTTGTCCACTCGAGTCGACTCGACTATCCTGGGAGTCGACTCGAATCCCAGAGTCCGAACTCCCGATCCTCTGTCTTTTGGCTCGTCCAGTCTTGGAGTCGACTCGAACTTCCTTGGAGTCGACTCGGCTCTCAGTTTTCGAAAGTTGGTCTTCTGCCATCTTAGTGTAGTGCTGCCTTGGAGTCGACTCGAGCTGTCTGGGAGTCGACTCGAATCTCAGAGTCGGAAAACTGATCCTCTGTATTTTGGAGCCGCGCTGCCTTGGAGTCGACTCGAGCTGTCTGGGAGTCGACTCGAATCTCAGAGGCAGTAACTTGTTTTTCTGTCTGTTGATGGTCGCGGAGTCTCGGAGTCGACTCGTGCAATGCGGGAGTCGACTCGAATCTCAGAGTCCCAAAAATGCTCTCTGACTTTTTCCTTGTGTTCCGCTGAGAGTCGACTCTTGCTTTCTTTGGAGTCGACCTACCAACCATCGGAGTCGACTCGCGTTCCACTGGAGTCGACTCGAATCTCAGACCCGAAAACTGCTCTCTGACTTTTCTGTCTGTGACTCCTAGGAGTCGACTCATACTTCCCCGGAGTCGACTCGGTAAACATTGGAGTCGACTCGAATTCCTCAGGAGTCGACTCGAAGACTATTCTTTCGAATTTTTCCTTTGATTTTACTCCTCCAATTTGAACCTTTTGAACTTTAAACTTGGGCCAATGAATTGTAGCTTTCTTCTAACTTTTCTTGAGAGCTTTTGGAGGCCTTCTTGTGTTCTTCCAACTTGCTATGTTCCTTGCAAAATAAATATCTTTCTCCTTGCAACATAAACATTAGTATCCATACTTCAAGGTTTTGTGATCATCAAAATCAATCTATGAATCAATCTTTGGGTCATCAATCTCCCCCTTTTTGATGATGACAAAACTTGGAGTATATGCAATATAAAAGATATTGTTTTCTAGAAGTAATACATAGCTAAGTTGCATGAAGTAGAAAACATATATATTTAAAAAAAAACATACTTCATGATAATGCTTTAGATTTAATCAGCTTAACATAATCAACATATTTCAATTTAAGCTGATTTGTATTCAATTCAAAGCATAAAGGCATTATGAGCATATACTTAGATATTTCTCCCCCTTTTTGACAACATCAAAAGATAGTGAAACATTAAGCACAAAGATCAGAATGCTCATATATTTCTTTTCCTTATTGTACTCTGATTTGCAAGTCAAATTATTGCAAGGATATGAATCATATAACTCAAGGCAATAATATTAGAATCAGATTAATGATCATAGATCAGAGCCAATTAAGATAATTTCAGAGCAGAACACATCGAATGTGATACCACAGATAGTTTTCTAAGCAAGTGTAGGTGGAATCTTTCTTAAGTTAATTCAAGAAGTACCACACGAATGGAAATCTAACCTCTCTTCAATAATAAGTATGAAAGCTTGTTCATTTAGGACCTTTTGCCCAATCTATTAAGTATTTTATCAACCATGAGAGCAAATTAATTAATTCTCTTAATGACTTCAAAGTTCTTTTATGATAATAGGAGCATTGGGGCACAAATATCAAAATATACATTCATGCAATTTTTGATACATCTTAGAGCTCTTTTAAAGACTTTCTTTTATTTCTTTAGAAAATAAGCACAATTTGATACATAAAATAATGAATTTGCACAAAATTGAAGTTCCAAAAAGCAAGCCAATTAGAGCTCATTAGTGAAGTTTAAAAAAAATAGATTTTCTAAGAGATACTCAAGAAAATTTAACACATTATTCTCCTCCTTTTTCATTAAATTAGAGGCTCTTAAGATTTGCAATTTGGTTCAAGAGTGATGCATGAGATATACTAACCAAATAACACGCCTCAAGGTGTATCATAAAGATTTTCAGATTTAAATTTCAGATGATACATATTGGAGAGTATTAGAATCACTTTTCATTTAGTATTCTTTCTCTCTCCTTTAGTTATAGATTTATGCGATTAAGTTCCATAAGACCTCTCCTTCTGAAATTTTCTTTCTCCCCCTCAATTGATCATTCCATTTAAGAGTTTAGAATCCTAAGATAATGTTCAATAAAATTGTCAATCTCAAAAATTTATTTTCTATAAGTTTCAGCTTATTTTCATAAGACTCAAGGTTTGAGATAAGACAACCTTTATAGAACTCATCTCAAGGTAATTTAAAGCATGTCTTGCAATATAAGGAAGTTCATAAAAATCAATCCATAAGATTTAAGGTATACATCAAATTGAAGTAACTTTAGGATAAGATACTGAATATCTAAAGCTCCCCCTCAAAAGATGCGTACTTCTTTAATCATTCTTTTCTTTTGTTGAATTTCAGATTTCAATGACAAACGTGAATAGAACTGAAATTCTATGATATCGAGAATGGAGAGTGATCAAGAATTATTCAAAATTTATAGCAATCACCCTTTTTAATCTATCAAGAACAAGTTATACTTCCTCTTAATCTTTGAGAAAATGTACTGAAATATTAATCAGAAAATGATTCATTTGACGCTCAGTTTCTTTCAAAAGCATTTACATTTTCTTTCTTTTAGAATCATTTGAGTGAGCTGAAATATTTCTAGCTTTAAGATCATTCACTCTATTTTATCTTTAATAATGTAGGAGAGAAAAGCATATAGATGATCATTGAAATATATATATTTATAGAACTCAATTTCTTAATCATAGTTTTTCAGCAATGTATACATGAAGCATAATAAATATTTTTAATATCAAAATAAAATCATATATTTAAAAATATTTGCTTGCAATCAAGATCATTGATCATTTAGACCAATATTAGTAGATTTTAATGATAAGAAAGGATATGTTTCGGATGCGTATCGGAGCAATCAGCCAAGACATCAAAATTAATTCTGTTTTTCTTAAATTAAGATTTTATTTAGAAATCATATTGAGTTTAAGCTTTTATACAAAATCAGATTCTGAATTTTCATAAGAATTTTCAAGAAGGCTCTCAAAATTTGAGATATGTATCTTCTACTTTGTAGCTCATCTTAAATTACTAAGATTGAAAACACATATTTCAATAACATTAGAGCACTTTCAGAATCTTTGTATTTAGTATTGAGTTTCGATACAAAATGGAGGATATTTTAACAAGTATTAGGATATTATGTATCAAAGTTAGGCAAGTAGAAAGATAGATCAAGATCAATTCATTTTGCCTAAATAGAGATATCTTTCTCTTCTCATTTCAACTTTCACATTTTAACGATGATTGTGAATGACAAATCTGAATTTTCTTAACAAACAAAAATTTTATGTAGTATTTCAAACAATCAATCAAATTGTCCAAGCATGAAGCATTACAAAATATTGAGAATCCATAATTTAAAGCATCATGCCATATGCAAAATATATTATGTGTTAAGTCATGCATTAGAATATTAAGAGTAAGAATGTTAAGGATCAAAATCAATTCTTTTCAAATAAACTCCCCCTATTTAAATATAATTTTGCACTGATTTCATCCTTAAAGTGTGTTTTCAAGTGATTAAAAATTTGACTTAATTCTACTTTCATTTACTTTGTTTTTCATTTATAACTTTCTTATGCTCTATACTCTATTTGCTCCCTATCCGGTGGAGTTGGGAAGGGGCACGAGGTACTACCACTAGCCTCCCTCTTGTGCCGTCCCTAATATGCCCTACACCGAATAGTTGGGTCAAATAGTGCCGGGTACTACCACTAGCCTCCCCATTGGCACCATCCCTATGATAAGCAATATAGAAAGGTTAAACTATTTACTTTAAACTCTCCCTCTATTTAAGTGTAATTCATTACGGATTTTATCCTTCCAAAAGAATGCTCACACAAGTGCTGAATATATTATGCTTGTTTTGCTTTTTCTTAAGATTGGAGTATTTGCCTTTACTTAGATTTTACTTCTCTTGAATAATATCCATTATCTTTTCTTTATCTCTCTTTCTCTTTGTTATTCTCAAGTAATTTACTTGAAAGAGCAGAATAAAGAATTAATCAAATGTATCATATAGAGGTATATCATGCAAACAACATTTTCATTATGCTCAAGAATTCATAGCTTCTCACAAGTCATTTTAAATCAAAAATTTAAGCATAAACTTGTGTAGTTCATGGTTATGACATAGGCAAAGATATATTTTAGTTTGGGCAAACCATGAAACAATTTCTAAAAGCATAAGTCAATCAATACATATATATAGACATGATATCAAGGAATTAATAATTAAAGATTTTAACCATGCCATACTAAGATTTAAGTTATTGACTTTGCTCAATTAATTTATGAGAGAGGTATCTAGAATTACCAATCCATTCTGCATTCTTCAGTCAAATACCTACTAGATTTCTTATGTATGAACTTTTGGCTGAAGAAGGTCCTCTCTCTTGTTTGCATGAGAATGTTTATTGTATCTTACGTGGAGATATCCTTCAAGTTGAAATCTCTCATTTTCTTGCTCAAGGATCCTGCAAGCTCCTTTTCTTCCTTGAAAGAAAGTTATTAGTTTCTTCAAGATACAAAACATTCATCCACCATATTTTTAACTAGATGACTCGATATAAGATATGATACTAGTTGAATGTTGAGTCACTTTACTCAAGAGATTCCCTAAGTATAAGCAAGCACATATCACTTGAACTAAAGAGATGGTTTCATTAACCAATATGGTTCAAGTACAAGCATGTGAGACAATAGAATGATTTATCAAGATCAAATCAATTTCTTATTTTCAACATCAATTTAGCTTAGATTCTATTTGCTTAAGATAATTGTCAATAAGGCATGCTAGCTAAGTTTTGATCAAATTGCCTTAAACAATTGTTTCTATCAAAATTCAGATTATGATTCATTTGTTATCAATAAATTATGATTCATTAGAGTTAGATTGAAGTCTTGCACAAGGGCACATAATGATCACACAATCTGGTCTATTAGGTATATGATAAAATAATTATTCTATCATGCTTTTGATGCTTGTTCCAAATCACATATTGCTTTATCATATATGTAATGTGTAATCTTTAAATATGGTGGTTATTTTACATAGATCTCCTTTTTTTTTAATGAAATAACCACATAGGAGTGAATTCTACACATTCATTTGACAGATTATAAAGCTCATGAAGCAAACAAATAATAATGGTGATCTTTACTTCTAATCATGCAAAAATCTTATCAAGATCTATCTTTTCTTGATTTAGTCTTTTAGTAGTTATCAATTTTTCTTCATTAAGTGCATATCTGAAAAATCCAATTTTGGTTCTAATTATTAACAAGTTTTTCAGATTGTTATATATAAAAGATTAACCATATACATATATAATTTGTTTTTAGTATTTTGATAATAAATCATTAGTCTCATAAAGAATAAAATGAATTGATACCTCTACAACTAGAATTTTTCATGAATGTTCTATATGCATTGCTTGATGAATGATATCCAAGGATAGAAGTATCTTTATCAGATTTGGCATTATTTTCATAAGAGCATATCAAGCATAACATGTACGACTGAAAAATATGAAAGATATGCAATGGTTCATTTTCCATTTTTCAGAAGATCAAAATTTTCATCAAAAATAGATCTAATAGAAATCATATGTATGACAAGCAGTGATGATAGTCTTTTAAAAAATTATTTGAGTAGATGACTATCATACATAATTGTCTTTTTCATTTCTTCAAGAATTCTATTAACCCTATTTTACTTATGATGTCCTTGGAGCTGAAATAATTGAATTTAATATTATTTTCTGTATAACCTTAATCAGGATTTTGGTTTTCAACACTGTGCCATGATCTTCACAGTTTGGAAACCTTTTTCATTTGAAACGCTTTTACAAGATTCAGTAAATACAGAAAAATACTTCAGTTTTATTTTCCAAGAACAAATCCAATGTAAGCTTTTGAAAACTTAGTGATGGAAACAACATCTTTAGATTTAGAAATGATTTTTGTTTGTTTCCTTAGTTAGCATGCATAGCAAAACTTTGACCTTTAAGTAGATAATCTAAGTAAGCCTATGGCAAGGTCTTTTGAGATTAAGTACATACTAGCATGAGTTGATTCTATGTGCCAAGGATGGTTTCTTTAATCTTGGTATTCATAGTGCATATATTCAAAAGCATACCAAGTACACATTATCATATCTATGATCAATAAACAATAATGCCATGGATAAAAACTCTCAATCAAGCATATAGAGAATTCATAGAATTAATCTTAATAATGATTAATCATTTAGCAACTTTATCCAAGGGTGAGTAAAGTATCCTATAAAAATGAAGTGATTTGATTATATTTCCAAAAGTAGTTTCTATATCACAAAATTGATCAATACTAGCAATTCATACTAAAGCAAAAATAATGATGAGATGCAAGGATTACTGATTTCATTAATATTATTATTTAAAATTACTTTTCATAAGTATATTTTAAGTTTCAATGTGTCTAGAATACCCATTTGTATGAATCTATTTGTTTCATGGGTATCTTGGCACATCTATGTCTACATCCTCATATTTTCATTTTGGGTACCCAAGCTTGCTTGGATCCTTGAGAGTTAGGACATATAGTTCCTTTTGGAACCCAAATTTGTTTAATTGTAATAACTTTACTACTTGATTTAATTATGTTAGAACGATAGGTAAAGTTGTTATGCCCATTCTTTTCATGTTTGAAATAAGTTATCTTATTTAATGGATTGCTTGGTGAATTGATAACCTTTTTCTTTAGGGATTCATTGCTAAGTGAAGGAGTTAAGCCAAATTTTGATTTATCAAAATCTGTATGTTGGCTTTCAAACATCATTTTTTAATCTTGCTGAACTTACAGTAAATTTGTTAATAAAAGACTTCAATTGGTTAATTTCTTTACTTAAGTTTTGATTTTCTTTAATTAAATTTTGATTTTTCTGAATTAATTGTTCTGAATTTAACCTTAAAATTTTATTTTCAGAATTTAGTTTATCTTGTATTTCATTATTAGAATTTCTTTCTTTTGAAATTTTCAGATTTAGTTTCTTAAGATTTTTATTCTTCACAGCTAATTTTCTACATTCACCATACAAATCATGAAAAGTATTTAATAATTCATCATAAGATAATTCTTCTTGAAAATCATTTGAGGTAAGAGTAGATTCAGATTTTACCTTGTCTTCTTGTGCCATAAAGCACGAGTTAGTTACCTCTTGTAGTTCCTTGGAGCTAATATCATCATTGTTGCTCCTAACTTTTAATTTCTTGCTTGACTCTTTCTTGGTCAAGGCTTTCTTCCTTTTTATCTCTTTCTTCCTTTCTTCTAGCTTCCTCTTCTTCTTTGTCTTTAGGAAGCTTTTGAATCTTTCTTCCTGATTTAGAGTGTTTCCTGCATGCTCAATGTTAGTCTTGCAATTATCCTCAAGTAAACTAACATGGGGTTCTTCGAAAATATCATAAGTTGCTTCAAGAGTATCCCATATTTGTTTGGCAGATGAACATATATAAATTTGGTTGAAAATATTTTTATTAAATGCACAGTAGAGAAGGTTCATAGCCTTAGCATTTAGTTCAGCCAAATTTTTATCGAACATACTTTCAATTAATTTCGTGGGTGTGTGTAGGCCATTTGTTATGACATTCCATAACTCATAGTTTTGTGATTGAGTAAAGATTTTCATTCTAGCTTTCCATTGAATATAGTTAGATCCATCAAACAGTGGAGGTCTGTTTGTGGAAAGTCCCTCAGCAAGTAATACGTTATGTGGGGTTGTCATGATCTTTGGCTCTAGTCGGTTAAGACTACAAATAATATTTGAGCACCTGCTCTGATACCACTTGTTGCCCAGTAGATACAACCCAAGAGGGGGGGGTGAATTGGGTCTTTTAAAACTTTTAAACTACTTCTAAGACTTTTTGATTAACTATGCTAAGTTATATAGATGCACAGTGGAATTTAAACTTAGCAACAGTATGATTTATTAAATGGGACTTGATTAAGTAAATTGAGTATGCTTGCAACTAAGGGATGCGTAGATACGAGTTAAGCAAGCAATATATCTAAGTAAGCAAGTTAGACAATGACAAAAAGCATCACAAACACAATAAACATATAGTGGTTCGGTGCACCCCAGCACCTACATCCACTCCCCAAGACCTCTTGGGAATTCCACTATAATCCTACAGATTACAGCCGGTTGTTTTACAAGCTCACAACCCAACTTGTTGTTTTGCGAGATCACAACGAACTCGGTCGGTTTTCCCAGGCTCACCGACTAGAACCAACCCCGATTGTTTTCCCGGGCTCACAATCAAACCCTTTCACGTTGGTTTTACCCTCGGCTCACCAACAAACCTATCTCCGTTGGTTTTCCCTTCGGCTCACCAACAAACCTTACACCGTTGGTTTTCCCTTTGGCTCACCAACAAACCTTACACCGTTGGTTTTCCCTTTGGCTCACCAACAAACCTTTAACCCCTTGATTCAATCCCTTGATTGAATCAAGTTACAAGATATTAAAACAAAGAATAAAAACAAATCAAAGCTTCTTAAGCAAGCAAATATAACAATATAAACAAATAGAGTAAAGAGAAGCCCTCAAACGAGTTTTGAAGATGGAGGAGCTCGGCTTCTTCTTTACTTGACCCTCTTCTGATTTGGCACGAGGTAGAGGATCACTGAGGCAGCACACGGATGGAGAGGAAGCTTTGGGATTCTCTTGGATGCTCTTCTTCTCTCTATTTCGCTTTGGATGGCCCTTGTGTGCTTATGGGAGATTTCCTTTGTAATCTCTTTGAGATCTCTTTCCTAGATGATCTCTCCCACTTCCATGAGTTCTCCCCTAGCTCTCTTCTTGTTTTTATAGCTTTAGATGGAGTGGAAACAAGAATATAGCCGTTAGAGACAAAAATATAGCCGTTGGAACCAGTCTGCACCTCCTGACAATATTACCGTTGGGATCGGAGTCGACTCGCGCGATCAGGAGTCGACTCGGCTGTAGCGGGAGTCGACTCAAGCTTTTCCGGAGTCGACTCGGCAACTGTTCCAAATTTGAATTTTGTCCACTCGAGTCGACTCGACTATCCTGGGAGTCGACTCGAATCCCAGAGTCCGAACTCCCGATCCTCTGTCTTTTGGCTCGTCCAGTCTTGGAGTCGACTCGAACTTCCTTGGAGTCGACTCGGCTCTCAGTTTTCGAAAGTTGGTCTTCTGCCATCTTAGTGTAGTGCTGCCTTGGAGTCGACTCGAGCTGTCTGGGAGTCGACTCGAATCTCAGAGTCGGAAAACTGATCCTCTGTATTTTGGAGCCGCGCTGCCTTGGAGTCGACTCGAGCTGTCTGGGAGTCGACTCGAATCTCAGAGGCAGTAACTTGTTTTTCTGTCTGTTGATGGTCGCGGAGTCTCGGAGTCGACTCGTGCAATGCGGGAGTCGACTCGAATCTCAGAGTCCCAAAAATGCTCTCTGACTTTTTCTTTGTGTTCCGCTGAGAGTCGACTCTTGCTTTCTTTGGAGTCGACCTACCAACCATCGGAGTCGACTCGCGTTCCACTGGAGTCGACTCGAATCTCAGACCCGAAAACTGCTCTCTGACTTTTCTGTCTGTGACTCCTAGGAGTCGACTCATACTTCCCCGGAGTCGACTCGGTAAACATTGGAGTCGACTCGAATTCCTCAGGAGTCGACTCGAAGACTATTCTTTCGAATTTTTCCTTTGATTTTACTCCTCCAATTTGAACCTTTTGAACTTTAAACTTGGGCCAATGAATTGTAGCTTTCTTCTAACTTTTCTTGAGAGCTTTTGGAGGCCTTCTTGTGTTCTTCCAACTTGCTATGTTCCTTGCAAAATAAATATCTTTCTCCTTGCAACATAAACATTAGTATCCATACTTCAAGGTTTTGTGATCATCAAAATCAATCTATGAATCAATCTTTGGGTCATCATCTATTCTCTGTCCAGCTCTTTCAGAAGGTTTTGTAGCCAAATCATCTCCTTGCTGGCTTCTGTAATGGCAACATATTCTGCCTCAGTTGTCGAAAGAGCAACGATCTTTTGCAGTTGTGAGAACCAGCTCACTGCTGTCCCGCCTATGGTATAAACATACCCTGTAGTGCTTCTTCTAGTGTCAGTATCACCTCCTAGGTCTGCATCCACAAAATCTTGTAGTGTTTGACTGCCTTTTCTATAACACAAGCCTACATTTCTGGTACCTTTCAAAATATCTTAGGATCCACTTGACAGCCTCCCAATGTTGTCTACCCGGATTGGCCATGTATCTGCTCACAGCTCCCACTGCATGTGCAATGTCGGGTCTCGTGCATATCATAGCATACATCAAGCTGCCTACAGCTGAAGCATATGGTACCCTTGACATCTTCTTCAGCTCCTCATCATCCTTGGGTGATTGTTCTTTTGAATGTTTGAAGTGGCTTGCCAAAGGTGTCTTCACAGGATCTGCATCTATCATATTGAATCTATTCAGCACCTTATCAATGTAGTTAGCTTGACAAAGCTTCAGTGTTCCAGCCACCTTATCCCTTTCAATCCTTAGCCCAAGCATCTGTTTTGCTGCACCCATGTCTTTCATTGCAAACTTCCTTGATAGCTCTTTCTTCCATCTTTCAATCTCTTGTAGGTTTGGTCCGGCTATCAACATGTCGTCAACATACAAGAGTAAGATGATAAAACTGCCATCAAGTACCTTATGATAACAGCAATGATCTTCTTGACATCTTGCAAAACCATTATTGATCATGAATCCATCGAACTTTTTGTACCACAATCTCGGGGCCTGTTTCAAACGATACAAACTTCTCTTCAGTTTGCATACAAGGTTCTCCTTGCTAGGGACTGCAAAGCCGATAGGTTGCTGCATGTAGATGTCTTCATCAATCTCTCCATGGAGAAATGCAGTTGTAACATCCAACTGCTCCAAATACAGATTTTCTGCTGCCACAATACTCAGAATCACTCTGATTGTTGAATATTTGACTACCGGAGAGAAAATCTCAGTGTAGTCGATACCTTCCTTCTGTTGGAAGCCTTTCACAACCAACCTTGCTTTGTACCTCTTGCTGCCATCATGTTCCTCTTTAACTTTGTAGACCCACTTGTTCTGTAAAGCCTTCTTGCCTTCTGGTAGTGAACTGAGCTCCCAAGTTTGATTCCTATCCAAGGACTTCATCTCGTCCTTCATGGCTAACTCCCACTTCACCGAATCTTTGCTTTCCATGGCTTCTTCATAACACTCGGGTTCACCTTCATCTGTCAATAGCAGATAATGTAAAGAGGATGAATATCTATCCGGTTGTCTGGAGATTCTTGTAGATCTTCTCAGCTGCGGTATACTTGGTTGAGGTTGTGCCGCAACAGTTTCTGAATTTTCAGGATTTCCCTGAACTCTTTTGGCAACGTCTTCTTTTATAATCTCTTGCAACTCAACTTGCTGTTTTTCCTTGCTTTGCTCCCCTACATTCTCAAGATCTAAAGTATTCTTGTCCTTATAGAGAACTCGCTCATTGAATATCACATCCTTGCTTCTGATGACCTTCTGGTTCTGCGTATCCCAGAACTTGTAACCAAAATCATCTGTACCGTATCCAATGAAGAAACATTTTCTGGACTTTGCATCTAGCTTGTCCCTTTTCTCTGCATTGATGTGCACAAAGGAGACACACCCAAAGACCCTCAAGTGTGACAAATTTACTATTTTTCCTGTCCACTCTTCTTCAGGCAATTTGCAATCTAGGGAAACCGACGGGCCTCTGTTTATCAGATACGCTGCGGTGTTGACTGCCTCAGCCCAAAACATCTTGGGCAAACCAGCATGGATCCTCATACTATTGGCTCTCTCGTTCAGGGTTCTGTTCATTCGCTCAGCCACCCCATTTTGCTGCGGTGTGCTCGGTATTGTCTTCTCCATTCGGATTCCATTCTCTGCGCAGAATTTCTTGAACTCGCTGCTGTCATACTCACCGCCATTATCAGACCTTAGTCGTTTTATCTTTACACCGGATTCATTCTCCACTAGACTTTTCCACTTCTTAAAGGTGACAAATACCTCTGATTTGTGCTTCATGAAATAAATCCAAACCTTTCTGGTAGAGTCGTCGATGAACGTGACATAATAGTGTGAGCCTCCAAGAGATGCAACCGGTGAAGGCCCCCACACATCTGTGTGTACAAGCTCTAGCTTTTCTGTCTTCGGTGTTCTTCCATCCTTTGAGAAACTAACTCTTTTCTGCTTCCCAAATATGCAGTCTTCACAGAGACCTACATCAACAGTTTTCGGATCTGCTAGCTTGTTCTTTTTCACCATCATCTTCATACCTTTCTCACTCATATGTCCGAGTCTGCGATGCCAAAGACAACTATCTGCACCTCTTTCTGCTAATGCCACCGTATCCTTGGTGTCATTGGTCATGTAGAGAGTTCCCAACTTGTTCCCACGTGCTATCACCATAGCTCCTTTGGTAATTTTCCATGAACCACCTACGAAGGTAGTAACATACCCTTCGCTGTCAAGCTGCCCAACAGAAATCAAGTTTCTCTTCAAGCCTGGGACATGCCTCACATTCTTCAGTTTCCACACTGACTGATTCAGCATCCTGATATGAACTTCACCTTTCTCCACAATATCTAAAGGCTCATCATCAGCGAGATAAACCTTTCCGAAGTCTCCTGCAGTGTAATTCAGCATACACTCCTTTCGTGAGGTAGAATGAAACGAAGCTCCAGAGTCTAGTATCCACGATTCCATAGGACTGTCCACGCTGAGAATCAAAGCATCGTTGGCTTCATCTGTGGTTACATTCACGGACTCCTCATTCTGCCCCTTGCTTGGATTCTTCTTTCTGAGCCAACAATTCTTCCTCGTGTGGCCCATCTTGCCACAATGCCAGCAGCCATCGCCTTTCGATCTAGACTTGCTCCTCCTCTTAGACTTCGATCTGCCACGATTTTCACTGCGTTGCACAGTTCTTCCTCTGCCTTCAGATGTGTTCAGAATCGAACCAGATTTCACACCAGACTCCCTCCTTCTGATATCTTCACTGAGTATCAGATTTCGGACCTCCTCAAACTTCAGTTTGTTTGAGCTGCAGGAACTGCTTACAGCTGTCACCGTTGCACCCCAACTTTCTGGCAAGGAGGATAGGAGAATTAGAGCACGAACTTCATCCTCAAAGCTGATTTCCACCGAACTCAACTGGCTCGTAATCAGATTGAACTCATTGATGTGATCCGTAACTGAGGAACCTTCACTCATCTTCAGATTGAATAAACGGCGCATCAGGTACACCTTGTTAGAGGCCGAGGGTTTTTCATACATATTCGACAGTGCTTTCAGCAAACCTGCTGTTGTCTTTTCTTCCAAAACGTTGAACGCAACATTTCGAGCCAACGTCAAGCGAACAACTCCCAAAGCCTGACGATCCATTAAATCCCAGTCGGCCCGTGACATATCTGTCGGTTTCATACCTTCAAGAGGTAGATGAAGTTTCTTCTGATATAAATAATCTTCGATCTGCATCTTCCAGAAACCAAAGTCTTTGCCGTCAAATCTGTCAATCTTGACCTTGCCTTCTTCAGCCGCCATTGCTCCCACTTTTTTTTTTTTTCTTCGAACCAGAGGGCTCTGATACCAGTTGTTAGGGATCAACCCTACGAATGCGGAATATAAAGGATAGTAGGAGAAAGAATAACACGGCAAAAACAATAGCAAAAACGCACAAGACACTCAAGTTTATGTGGTTCGGAGTCTCTTGCTTCTACGTCCACAGCCGCACAGATCAATATTTCACTATATGATCAAAGGAAGTTACAGAGATTCAAGAGAAGAGAAACAAACTCTCTTTCTCACAGCAAACAATCTCTCTCAAGACGAGCAACACGTCGTCTTCCTGATGCACACAAAGGATCTACTTTTGGAACCTCTCGTTGATGAGTTCTAGGGTTTCTCTAGGTTGCCACACCCCCTCTCGTGTCCCTCAAGAAGTCTATATATACCTCCCAATCTCTTACTTTGATTAGGGCTCAAAAAACCTTGGCTTGGACCCGGTTCATAACTCAACCTCGCGTGAAAACCGTGCTCGAGTCAACTCCCGCAATTCTGCGAGTCGACTCGGCAACAGTCCACAGAAAAGTGCCTCTCTGTCTGCCTGTGGGAGTCGACTCCTGGAGTTCTCGAGTCGACTCCAACACTGGGGAGTCGACTCCAGGTCTGCTGGAGTCGACTCCAAAAACTGTGCCAAGACTACCTGCGTGCCAGAGTCGACTCCAAGTCTGCTGGAGTCGACTCCGGACCTTGCTGAAGGTTTCTTTGCTGATTCAACTCTGAATCTTCTCGAAACTCTTTCCGGCTTGTCTTCCCTTGATCCTCCACCACCATAGTGCACATAGGGGTCTAGAAAAAGGGAATGGATCAGGCTCCACAACCCAACACCTTCTCTAGCAATTCATTATTTTTTTCTTTTGAGAAGGCATTCCCAAAAAGACCCAAACTTCTCTCCCTCCTTTGTTTCCCGTGGGACTCCGCCTCCGAAGAGCTTCGTTCATGGGGTCCGTCTCCTCCCCTTTTATAGCTGCAAGCTCCCCCTCCCTCCTCCTCTGTTTCTTCACGTAGGTGGGAGGATAAGCTCGGATGCCGTGAAGCTTGGGAGGATGAAGATGAACACGGGATAAAATGCTTGATTTTTGGAGAAGTTAACCTCTGTTCTGTTGGGATGCAGGAGATGTGATCATCGCATGGACTCATTCACTTGAGCGGGAGATGCTGGGAAAATTCGAGATGCAGAGATGGGATAAGGATGTGATCCATTCTAGAGTTAATCCGAACGGGATATGAGGAAGAAATTTGGGATTAATCTGGCAGAAGGTTGGCTTGATTTGCGAACGGGATGAGGATGCAGGGGATTCGAAGAAGGAAATGATGGGCTGGATGCGAATGGATGTAGCTGGGAGATGGGTGGATCACGGGAGGATGAACTCGATTCGGTTGGGAACAGGGGAGATGTTCCATGGGATTTGGAAGCTTGGGTGTTGGATAAAGATAGAAGTTTGTTTGGCAAGCATCGCGGGAGGAGCTGTTCCGTGGGATTTTGGGACTTGATTCCGAAACAGGGGAAGAACAAGTGAAGCTTGAATGCGAGTGGATGTGGGGGTTGGAGCTTATCCAGGAACAAGAGGAAGGGCGGACGACTGGATTGGTTTGAGAGGATCTCGGAGGTTGGAGTTGGATCATGGAAGAAGGGGAACTGGGATGAACTCACGGAAAAGGATGTACGTGAAACAGGGGATGGGAAGCTGGGATCTCGGAAAGATAAAGCTGGACTTTGGGAGATTCGGCTGGGAGGAGATTTTTGGAATGCAGAAGGGATTAGGATGTTGGGAAGATATGCGGAGGAGAAGATATAGCTTTATTCATGGACGTGGAAGGAATCCGAAGGAGGTTTTCTGGGAGATGGCTGGTTGCAAACGGGATTAGATTTGTTCCTTGGACATGGGAGTTTGGTCACGGTTGGCTGTGATGTGTGGGAAGAATAGAATCGTGAGACAAGGCGGTCGGCTGAGAACATGTCCATTTGGCTGATGGTTGATCCGTGAGATAAGGAGGATCTCAGATGTTGGGACTTGATGGATGGCTGAGATGACTTGCAGTTGGAGTTGTGGTATAGTAGCTTAGATATGGCTAGGGCACGGAACAGGAGAGAAAATACGTGAACTTGGGGTGGCCATGTGTTGAAAAGAAAATTGGTGTCGACTTTAATTGGTTGGGAAGATCCGATTCATGGGGTGCATGCGATTTGGGTTCAGGGATTATCTCAGATGAATTTGATTCGACCTGCATACATTAGATGGACCAATAAAATCAAGCAAAATCAAATTATTTTTAATAATGCAATGATGAAGGTAATTCAATTTTTTAGTTGAATTTGCAAAATATCTGAATTAAAATAATGATAAGTGCTATGAATAAGATATTAATTTATGCATTATTTATCACTTATCATATCCCCAACCAAATCAGATTTGGCTTGAGTCAAATTGGATTGAAATCAATTATGATCCTAGTGTGACTAGGACTCCCTTCCCTTTGTGGGACCCACATACTGTATGTGGGACCCATGTCCTTCCTAGGTGGGACCCACAACTGTATGTGGGACCCACGTCCTGCCTAGGTGGGACCCACATACTGTATGTAGGACCCATGTCCTGCCTAGGTGGGGCCCACATACTGTATGTGGGACCCACATCCCGACCGCCTGTTCTTAAGCATATTCTTGCTTGCTTGTGTGACATGTGGCAGGCCTGGACACCTCACACTCCTTCTGATGTCATCCATGACCTCATCTGCCTCATGAGATCATCTATGACATCGCCCTCCAGGCCACCTCACCCCTTTGCATGCGTGACATGTGGCGGAGCAGGACACCTCTTTTGCTTGCATGTGTGACATGTGGCAGACCTGGATACCTCACACTCCTCCTAAGGTCATCCATGACCTCATGTGCCTCATGAGGTCATCCATGACATCGCCCTCCAGGCCACCTCACCTCTTTGCATGCGTGACATGTGGCGGAGCAGGACACCTCATTTTCTTGCATGTGTGACATGTGTCCTGGCAGGACACCTCATCGGACACCTCATAGGGACACCTCACCCTCTTCTTGGCCTATAAATAGGCCACCCCTCTTTCTTCTTCTCTACATCAAAAAGAGGACTAGAGAAAGAGAGTGAGAGGAGAGAAAAGCTCTAAAGGTGAAAGCCCAAGAAGGAGTTCTTGAGCTATGAAGGTCCATCTTCTTCCTTCTTCTCCCTTTCAGCCAACCTTCTGCCTCCCTGCGAGCTAGCACTCCCCGGAAAGTTGATCATTCCGGAGCTTCGCATGGACGAGTCATCGAGGTCGGACGTTTGTGTGGCTGCGAAGCATCCTTGAAGGTACCTCCTTCTAAAGGTAAGAGATCTGATCTCTTTTATGGTTGAGATATGATCTCAATCTTCAAATCACAAGAAGTTGTGATTTATGCATATTTATTTGAATCACACAATCCTCGGGATCTGAGGGCATTGTGATATTTGGTGTCAAAGCAAAGGATTAGTAGTGACTATCCGATTTCCGGAAACTCTCACGCGTGATCGTGTGACGAAGCGTGGCTCTCCACCCAGAGGCTCATATGATGAGTGCTTTGATAGGCACGCGTGGGTGTCACCCTATGTATTGGGACTGAGCCCGCGCCACATGTGATGTGTAGTTGAAAACTGTCTTCGACTGGTACCAGAGTCAAAATATCTAAAATATCAAGCATGTTTTGGGTTAAAATGTTTAACATGTTCTTTCCGCATAAAATTTTCTGAAATTCATGCTTAGCCCTCTGCACGCACACCATCAGTGGTATCAGAGCCCGTCCAGGTTCTTTGTGATATCAAATATCTATGCAAGATGTGATCTTTTACATATGATGTAAACTGATTATATTATTTCATTATGTTATTCATATGATGAATGAACATGTTTGTTTGCATGATTAACTTGAATCTTAAAAGTGTTTTAAGGATTTAAAGTTATGGAGCATGCAAAACAAAGATAAGACATGAATAATGTAATATACTTAATTATGAATTAAGTAATGATATAGATCCTGGACTTTAAATGTGATTTGAATGTCTAAGACATTGCATAATTCATGGGGTAATGGGTTAGGTAAATAAAATCCAATTGATTTGGACTCAATGGTTGAAATCAAACTTGGAAGAGTAGTTGATCTAATCTAATTAGAGTTGTTTCTTAGATTGGGTCAAGATTACTCTTGATCTTTGCAATAGTTGTAGTTGATCAAGTCCATGTCTTTGATTAGATCAAATGGATGTTGATTTAGACTTCGTGGTTGAGCTTGAGTTATGATATTGATCGAATTGAAATTGATAAACCAGTTGGTGCCAAAGGTAACTGTAACCAGTAGGTTTTTAATTGGGAGCTACTTGTTGGATTTCGGTCCAGTCAAGTTAATGGCATACCCTTCTGCTGATCTCACTTACCTGGCCATCTTTGTGAAGCTCTTTTGATCAGATCTCTGATTGACTCTAATTAACCCATGCCTGTAAGAAAATCAGTTGGACTGATTTAGGTACACTAACTTGAATCTATTTCCTATGATACCTGACTTATGAAGTCAGTGGGAGGATTTGGATTGAGTCAGCTTTTTATTATAAAAATCCTCTAAATTATTAGGTTCATAAAATGATATGGTTAATGGAGATGGCCACGTCATAGCCTTCCATTAGTTGTGTGATGATGAGTCCAATGCGTCTATATACATTGGAGGCGCGTGCGCGCACTAGTGCGTATCGGCCATTGGAATTATCATACAATAATGATGAGTCAGTTGCAACTATTGGAATGGATGGTCCGGTTGGATACCGGCCAAAGTCGGGCTTGACCATCTATTAGATACTTTGCATTGATTGAAAGAATAGATGCCCTACAAGCCAATCGCAATATGTATTGCGAAGGATTTTCTTTCGATTTTCCAAATCATATACATGACATTTAAATATAAATAAAGGCATTGTGTTTTATCATATGCTGTTGATTATATTTGTGATAAACCCCTTAGATTAGGACAATGGTTTTGAGGCTATGATGAGATCATACTAGTGAGACCTAAAATCCTAAAACCCTAATCTTAAATATTTCCAGTCGTTGGTACATTGAGTCGGGGATCAATATTATCGAAAAGACTGGCACATCTTATGTATGTTCGATGTAGAGGGTGATTGATCTTACAATCACTTGTATGAGACACTAATACAAAAATGTGGGTGCTCATTAGAGGAATGAGTTCACTGAATTGACCAGCCATGAGAACATCTTATGGATTTTTACTTAATTATCAAAAGATAAATCTCATAATGGGAGTTGTGCAAGTGATCCTTAGACCTAAGATCACCATGGTACCTTGTGCACTTGAACCTATGTTTTGGTTTACCCTCATTCACAACATTGTGTTGTGTACGGGGTATTTTGGATATGGTGAATTTTGTACGAAGGTTGTGAGTAGGTCAACAAGGAATCAGTCACTTCTAGTGAGAGAAGGTAACATCCTACTTACTCTAATCTAATGATGATTTAAGAAGCCTTTGATCAAAGCAAAATAAAAATTAGAAAGAGTTTCTAATGTTTCATTGTTTGAATTATCATATAAAAGATTGAGAGAGACATGAATAAGTGATTGAGTTTGATATTGATCCATACTCATGCACTTATTCAAGATGTAGTATGATTGAGGGATTGAATTGCACGATAACTTGCCACTGAAGGGTATGTTTGGATTTGTCCAATACATTCCTCATCTTCCGGATAGAAATGATACGTTGCTAGACGTCAATCTTGTCTTGTGGATTGATTGGATCAAAGAGTTTGATTAGATCAAAGCATCAGAAAGGTTCTGATTGCTAAGTCAGGTTTAGCACTGAATTGGACCTAAATTGGATTAGAGGTATTCTAATCAAGTTAGGTCAACTTGCACCTGCACCTACTGCTGGCTAAGATAAGGAACCCAATGGGTCACACACAAGAAAACTTATCAAGGGTCTAATTGGATTAGATCATGTTTGTAAGATAAACATCCTAGCAGCTGTTGCAAACCCTAGCTGCTAATTCAAATTAAATTCGAATCTGATTCTTAGATTAGGTTGATCTAATATGTTTAGATCATGACCTAATATGGGTTAGCCAAGAGTTGGAACCCATTTGGCTTTAATTAGACTTGATTTGATTAGATTTAATGTTTCCTTTAAGTTGGTTAAACCTAATTGGATTGGGTTTGATAGGGCCTTCACTTCTGGACCATTGATCGCTCCCCGAATGAAGGATCTGGTCAACTGGTTGGCGCCTTCATCTGGACCATTGGATGGCTTCCTGGATGAAGAATCTGGTCCACTGGTTGGCGCCTTATTCTGAACCATTGGATGGCTTCCTGGATGTAGGATCTGGTCCACTGGTCAGCGCCTTATTCTAGACCATTGGATGGCTCCCTGGATGAAAGATCTGGACCATTGCTCAGCGCCTGAATCTGGACCACTTGATGGCTCCCTAGATGAAAGATCTGTTGGGAACCCGCCCATGCCGCTGATATTTCAAAAAATTCAGATGGCAGCGGAAGAGGCATGTGCGGGATCGACGTTCATCGCATGAACGTTGTTTCATGAACCGTTCGTAGTTAGGCAAGAATTAAAAACTTTTTAAACCTTTAGGAAGATCAGATCTTCACCTTGTGCGGGTAGATGATCACCGCAAACTGAAGTTCGTGGTTTTAGGATGAAGGTTCGTTTGAAGCCGTTCAAACGTCCGGCCTCTACGGGTATCCACACGAAGTAGAGGACCGATCAAAGCTTTCTTGTCTTCCCAGGGTGCTAGCTCCCTTGCAAAGACTTCTTTTGATGGCTGATCTCCTCTCTTTCAATCAACCCTTGATTGTGCTTGAGAGGAGGAAGAAGAAGGATGAAGAAGAGGAAGAAGAAGAATCCCCACGCAGCCTTCTTTTCTTCCTTGCGTTGGAACAAGGATGGAGCAGGGAGGAAGCCGCCAACACCTTGGATGTTCTTCCTTGCTTGCGGCTGAACCAAGGGGGAAGAGAGGGAGGGAGGCCACGGCTTGGAAGGAGAGGATTCACACAATAGGGCGCCGGCCCCATGCTCCTTTTTATAGCCATCTAGGGCTCCTACAATCTAGGAGCCCTAGAGTAATTTCCTAAGAGGGGGCGCCGGCCCCCCTCTCTTCTCCCTTCTCCACATGGAAAAGGGAGGGGCATATTCCCCTCCTCATGGTAAACCCTAATCCACATTAAGTAGGGTTTGAAATGCCCTAATGTGGTCAAGCCCTAATCCAATTAGGCTTAGCCCAAGGGTGAACCAATTAGGATCCAATCTAGGTAAGTCCTAATCCAATTAGAACTTAAATCAATTTTGACTCAATTGAACTCTTCAATCCTAATCCAATTCAGAGTCTTATTGATTCATTAGATTAATAATTAATTGTGACTTAAGAAACCCTAATCCAAATTAGGACATATTTAATTTTAGTCCTAATCCAATTAGGACTCTATTTGAATCCGAAGTCCTAATCCGATTAAGACTCTAGGAATCCTACTCCAAGTAGGAATCCAATTTTGATTCAAAACTCCTAATCTCATTAGGATTGCAGGAATCCTATTCCAAGTAGGAATCCCAGTCCTACTCCAACTAGGATTCCCAGTCCTAATCCAATTAGGACTCTAGGAATCCTACTCGAAGTAGGACTCTTGTTTCAAGTCCAATTAATTAATTCCCTTTCCTTCTTCAACTTCTTATCAATCAAATTGATTACTCGTGATTCATAATCACTCTTCAACCATCGGATCGGTCAATACTTCTAGTGTGTGTGACCCCATAGGTTCTGTTGCTGGAAATTGGACCCGGGGGCCGCCGCGAAGCCGGGGAAGGAGGAGCCCCGCTGCTACAGGAGGCGGATGGCGGTGCGCCGGCCGGCCACGTCCTCCACTGGGGTGTGAATCCTGCAAGAAAAACCGGTGGCCGGGCTCCCCGGCGCCGGCCCTCCGATGCTTAAGTCAGAGGGGATGAATATGTGGAGAGAGCGAGAGAGAGAAAGAGTCTATGTGGAGAAGACAGCGCAATATTTGAATAAGATGAAGGAGAAGATGAAGAGGATGATGTCTCAATTGTGTCCGTGCTGTTCTTTTCCACTTTGTCAGGTTTTCAGAAGATTTTTCTCCCAGTCCCCTTTCCCAGGTTCCCTTTTAAAGAAGGGGATTGCGTTACTTGGGAGGTGACAGGGAAACTTTGTCCCTTTTGTAATAATTGGGCACGATATGGTCCATTAATGGCGTAGTGGAGAATAGGGCCGGATCGGACCGGAGTCAGAGAGCTGTCATGGTCGATCGGACCTGTTGGAGTTGTTGAACCGCCGGCCGTAGTGGGCCTGGGGTTCGTGGATGGTAAGTGCATTGATTGCTGAATGAACCGGGGGTCAGGAAGAGCCATACGCTCTAATGGTTCAGCGATCCGGAGATCGTCTTGAGCCGTGTTCATTAAATGACTGAGTGCATCGGAGACTAAAAGGGGCCTCATGCATTAATGACGAGTCGTGCCGAACGCCTGCAGAGATCTCATACTTTGATGGCTCAAAGATGGTGGCAGGTGGCAAGTTGTAGTGAGTTGTCGAATCCCTTGGTCTTGGAGGATTGAATATTTGAATAAGGCACCGGCTCGGCATAGGTGCCGAGCCGAGCCGGTCGCCCAATGGGGCGCCCTGTGGCGGGGTTGCTCTTAAGTATTCTTGGTCGGCGCCTTTTGAGCAAGCACCTCCTAACCAAGCGCCTCCATTTGGCGCTCTCTCTGGTCGGCGTCCTCTGGTCGGCTCTTTCTTAGCCGAGCAGTCGTACTTGGGCGTTTTGGTTGGGCGCCCTTTTCTTGGCGCTTTCTCTGGTCGGCACTTTTCTAGCCGAGCATCCTTCGGGTCGGCGCCCTTTGGCCGAGCTCCTTCCCGGCCGGTGCCCTTTGGCCGAGCGCTTCCGCAATAGTATGACTTGGGGTTTTCCCCCAACACTACCCCCCGACTTCCGAGTTCCAGTTGGCTACCAGCTGGAGCGCGGGAAGTAGTTTTTGAGGGGTCGTTTCGGTTTCCAAATAATTAATAATTTATTGCGCGCTTTGAATTATCGGAAGCTTCGAGGTGCCTTTAGTAGGCGGCGTCTCTCCTTTCCCGAAGAGTATCATTATTGGGACACTCTTTGCGAAGCGTCCTCGCGTCGTAGGCTCATGATGGAGCTGCACGATCTTCGATTGCGGACGCCTTTCCGCACGATCCAATGGGGCGCTTCGGCGTTTGAAGCGCTGGCCTTAACTATGGGTGCCGTTCTGTCTTTCAGATCGACGCGTGTCGCCATCTCAACAGGATACAGCATCTCTCGCTGATCCAGGCCGTTGGGGAGGTCTATTTAAACCCTCCCCCGGCCTCCCGTCCTCTTTCTATTGCTTCCTGCTTCTAACTTCCTTCCTCTTCAGTCTCTCGATCCGAAGTTTTATTCTCCGGCGTCTTCCTCAGGTCCTCCCCCTTTTTCAATTTTCATTTTTCTTGTAATGGGTACTGTCCCTAGCGAAGTCGTGTCCACCATGAGTGTCCTGGAGGTCAAAATGGCCGAAGAGTGGTTTTTCCCTCTTCACGGGTTCCATTTGGAACCCGCCAGGCAAAGGGATCGAATAATCGATCCCCCGGTAGGCCGGATCGGAGTGCACTTGGAGTCACTCTGGGCTGGCCTCCGGTTTCCTCTCCACGGCTTTGTGAATGAGTTGCTGATGGCATGCCGGTTGGTTCCGGCGCAACTCACTCCGAATGCCTGGAGGACAGTGATGGGTTTCCTGTCACTGTGTTTGTTGCAGGGGATTCCGACCTCTGTTAACGTCTTCCGGCGACTTTTTATCTTTAAGTCGAGTCCGGGAGACGGAGAGTAGCTCTACATCGCCCTCCGGGTGGGTCGACCACTCTTCCATGGTGCCCCCTCGTCCATTCATGGCTGGAAGGAGAAATTCTTCTTCCTGAGCTCTGAACGGTCCTGGGGGTTTGACCCTAGGTGGAGGCCGGCCCAGCTTAAATCTATCAACAAGCCCCCCAGCTTACTCCACGTGAGGAGGGGATCCTTAACGCCATCCGCAGCCTCGGGGACGGGATTTTGCCGAACGGCCTCATTAGCGAGGACGCTTTGGTGAACGTGGGGCTGAGCTCGGCGAGCCCTCAGGGTAAGGATAGTTATAGCAACTCTTATTTCCTTATTGTTCTAATATTCTAATTTTGTTCGTCTTTGCAGACATCGCAAAAATGGTGACAGAAAGCGAAGTCCTTTACGCCCGCTTCCAAAAGAGGGCGGCCGAGCTCTCTGGAGAGCCCACCGAGCCGAGAAAGAAGCAGAAGGTCTCGGCGACCTCAACTCCCTCGGCGGCAGCGGTGGCCGAGGCGGGTCCTTCACGCCCCGCGCATCCCGAGGCGGGGCCTTCTCAGCCTGCGCGCCCTGAGGCACGCCCCGAGGCTGATCGGAGAGAGGGCGCGGGTCCCGGGGGCTCGGGATCCAGAGCCCCGATGGCGCCCCCATGCCCGGCGCCTTTGACGCAAATCCCTGGTCGGCAGGACGCTTCAGTTGCCGACCAGGGGAGGAGTCCTGCGGGTCCCGTGCTTGCACGCCCCGCCATAGTCGTGCGGCGGTCAGATCGGCCGCTCGTCCGACCCCAGCCCCCTAGCTCCGCTACAGGGAGCAATCAGGGAGCCTCGGGGTCGGCTCTGCCAAGTCCAACCGATGCTGGCCTTCCGGGCCTATCAGGCTCGGAGGAACGGGTGCCTTATGCGCCCAACTGGTCAGTGTTCGAGGGTGATTCAGCCCTCGAAAACCCGCAAGTGGCGCGCGAAGTAATTCGGCTCGCGCTGCTCCCGGCTGACCGGGCTATGATGCAGTCCATGAGCTACAACGCTTTCATGGACGCTACTCGCTGCAACATCGTCCGTGTAAGTAAAACTTTTCTCCTACAAAGATTTTTTCTTCTCTTTTTTTTTGGCGCCTCACGTCTCTTTTTTACAGCACGTGCACGAGACGGAGATGCTGATGCACCTCGTCCACGAATACCGGGGGAAGGCTCGGAGGTGCGAGCGTGGTTGGGAGGAGGCCCAGAAGAGGTGCACGGACGCCGAGGCAAAGCACCAGGCCTCCGAAGAGAAGTACCAGGCCTCCGAGGCCGAACAGCGGGTGCTCCGAGAGAAGGTCGGAGCATCCGATGAAAGGATCCGAGCTCTAACCGCCGAGCTCGATGAAGAAAAGGGCGCGCACGCCTTGGCAAGGTCCGAGCTGCGCGCCGCAGAGGCTCGATTGGCCAAAGCCGAGCAGGCGTTGGCCTCCCGTGAGCAGGAGGTGGGGAACGCCTGCCTCCGACATTCGGAGCTCGAGCAGGAGCTGAGGAGCCTCGAGCGGAGAGTCGCGTACCACGAGGCTCGGGAGATAGAGGCCCGGGAGAACGCCCAGAATGCAGTGGAGCTCTTCCGCGAATCGGAGGAGTTTCGCGAACTCATGGCTGAGGAGGGCGTGAACGGGCTAATCCAAGGCTTCCGGGATTTCCGCAACCAGTTGCGGCGGCTCCTCCCGGATTTTGATGTTAACCTGCTCCAACCGGGAGCAGGGAGGGCGGAGGCGGAGACAGAAACTCCGGAGGCGGAGGCAGAAACCCCGGGAGCTGAGGCGGCCGTAGCCGTCCCCGATGTGGCCGAGGTCGCCCCCGAGGCTGCTCCTATTGCTGCCGAGGCCATCGAAGAGGTCCCGGCTGCCGAGCCAGCCACTCCTGGTACTGCCGAGGCCGAGGTAGTCGAGCCCGAGCCTTTGATGTAATTTTTGTTTTTGTTTTGTGAAGTCGGGATGGCCTCCATACTTATAAAGGCCAAACCCGAATTTTGTACTTAGCCTACGGGCCTTTTTTTTGAAATGAATATACATTTTTTTTTTGGAAACTCGTCTGTCGTAGCCTAAGTCTTCCTGCTCGGATCCGTTTTAGGTTCCGAGGATATGGGCTCTAGGGCCTCAGCTTTTCCCGCCACAGGGTTTGAGTTCAAGTTTGGCTTGCCGAGCTCTATTGCTTGGTCCTTCGACTAGTGGTATAGCAGCGCTTGTGCTTATACCAAGGATTTGGGCTCGGAGAGTTTTTCCGAGCTTAGTCCAGAATTCGACCAAGCCCTAGGGCGGTCGTTAGGACTTAGGTTTCTTAACGCGGCGAACTTCGAATCCGAGCCTCGGGTTGCCAGGGGCGAACCGGATTCTTCTCTTACAAACGGATTGAATACTCGCCAGCTCGTGGCGGGGATTCTCCGGACGTAGTTGTAATAATGTGTCGGTGTCATGAGCACTTCTTCGCCGAGGCGATCGAAGGTGCTCCTCTGTTCGGTGTCCATTCTTCGAGGACATCGGCGGAGAAGATAACGATGTAGAAACATCAAATACATGGGTACCTTATACCGTGCGCGTCCTTGCGCCGAGGCGACTACAGATGCTTCTCTGCTCGGACTCCGTTCTTTGGGGACGTCGGCAGAGGAATCCAAAGATAGGTAAAGTAATGTAAGGACATTAAATAAATAGGTACCTTGTACCATGTGCGTCCTGGCGCCGAGGCGACTGCAGACGCTTCTCTGCTCGGACTCCGTTCTTTGGGGACGTCGGCAGAGGAATCCAAAAATAGGTAAAGCAATGTAAAGACATTAAATAAATAGGTACCTTGTACCATGTGCGTCCTGGCGCCGAGGCGACTGCAGACGCTTCTCTGCTCGGACTCCGTTCTTTGGGGACGTTGGCAGAGGAATCCAAAAATAGGTAAAGCAATGTAAAGACATTAAATAAATAGGTACCTTGTACCATGTGCGTCCTGGCGCCGAGGCGACTGCAGACGCTTCTCTGCTCGGACTCCGTTCTTTGGGGACGTCGGCAGAGGAATCCAAAAATAGGTAAAGCAATGTAAAGACATTAAATAAATAGGTACCTTGTACTATGTGCGTCCTGGCGCCGAGGCGACTGCAGACGCTTCTCTGCTCGGACTCCGTTCTTTGGGGACGTCGGCAGAGGAATCCAAAAATAGGTAAAGCAATGTAAAGACATTAAATAAATAGGTACCTTGTACCATGTGCGTCCTGGCGCCGAGGCGACTGCAGACGCTTCTCTGCTCGGACTCCGTTCTTTGGGGACGTCGGCAGAGGAATCCAATGACAGATAAAATAATGTCGAAACATTAAATAAAATAGGTACCTTGTACCGTGTGCGTCCTTGCGCCGAGGCGACTGAAGACGCTTCTCTGCTCGGACTCCGCTGTTTGGGGACGTCGGCAGAGGAATCCAATGACAGATAAAATAATGTCGAAACATTAAATAGAATAGGTACCTTGTACCGTGTGCGTCCTTGCGCCGAGGCGACTGAAGACGCTTCTCTGCTCGGACTCCGCTCTTTGGGGACGTCGGCAGAGGAATCCAATGACAGATAAAATAATGTCGAAACATTAAATAGAATAGGTACCTTGTACCGTGTGCGTCCTTGCGCCGAGGCGACTGCAGACGCTTCTCTGCTCGGACTCCGTTCTTTGGGAACGTCGGCAGAGGAATCCAAAAATAGGTAAAGCAATGTAAAGGCATTAAATAAATAGGTACCTTGTACCATGTGCGTCCTGGCGCCGAGGCGACTGCAGACGCTTCTCTGCTCGGACTCCGTTCTTTGGGGACGTCGGTAGAGGAATCCAATGACAGATAAAATAATGTCGAAACATTAAATAAAATAGGTACCTTGTACCGTGTGCGTCCTTGCGCCGAGGCGACTGAAGACGCTTCTCTGCTCGGACTCCGCTCTTCGGAGACGTCGGCAGAGGAATCCAATGACAGATAAAATAATGTCGAGACATTAAATAGAATAGGTACCTTGTACCGTGTGCGTCCTTGTGCCGAGGCGACTGAAGACGCTTCTCTGCTCGGACTCCGCTCTTTGGGGACGTCGGCAGAGGAATCCAATGACAGATAAAATAATGTCGAAACATTAAATAGAATAGGTACCTTGTACCGTGTGCGTCCTTGCGCCGAGGCGACTGAAGACGCTTCTCTGCTCGGACTCCGCTCTTTGGGGACGTCGGCAGAGGAATCCAATGACAGATAAAATAATGTCGAAACATTAAATAGAATAGGTACCTTGTACCGTGTGCGTCCTTGCGCCGAGGCGACTGAAGACGCTTCTCTGCTCGGACTCCGCTCTTTGGGGACGTCGGCAGAGGAATCCAATGACAGATAAAATAATGTCGAAACATTAAATAGAATAGGTACCTTGTACCGTGTGCGTCCTTGCGCTGAGGCGACTGAAGACGCTTCTCTGCTCGGACTCCGCTTCTCGAGGACGTCGGCAGAGAAATCTAATGATAGGGAGCGAGACGAACTCATTGGTTAAGGTTGATGGAGAACGAGCCGAACTCGTTTGGCCAATAAAGATCATATCCCAACATATCGGGGCATCCCGACAAATCGGGGCATCTCGACGTCTTGAGGCATCCCGACCGTGGTCAGGGTAGGAGCACGAGCCGAGCTCGTCCGGTCAGAGAGGACCGCTAACTCATAGTAGATGGAGCACGAGCCGAGCTCGTCCGGTCAGAGAGGACCGCTAACTCATAGTCGATGGAGCACGAGCCGAGCACGTCCGGTCAGAGAGGACCGCTAACTCATAGTCGATGGAGCACGAGCCGAGCTCGTCCGGTCAGAGAGGACCGCTAACTCATAGTCGATGGAGCACGAGCCGAGCTCGTCCGGTCAGAGGGGACCGCTAACTCATCTCGACGTCTCGAACTTCCCAGTAGCTGGGGCATCCCGATGTCTCGGGGCATCTTGATCGTAATCATCGTAGGAGCACTCCTGACATTATAATATAACCAGGAGGATTGGTGAGCTCAAAATAGGTTCGTAAACCATAAGTTTATTATAAAATGAAATCCATAGAACGGAATTCAATAATTGAATAATGGGGAACCCCTTAGGGTTCTACTGATGGTACACGCGGAGGTTTTCAGAGCTCTAGCTCCGCGGAATGAGAGCCCCGTCTAAGGACTCTAGCTGATAAGTCCCGGGTCGGCGGATGCGCGTGACTCAGTACGGTCCTTCCCAATTTGGGGCCAACTTCCCTTGCTCAGTCAGTCGGGAGGCTTCAGTCCTTCTGAGGATAAGGTCTCCTGGTCTGAAAGATTTGACCTTGACCCTGGCGTTGTAGTACTGAGCTGTCTTTTGCCGGTACCTCGCCATGCGGATTCGGGCGGTCTCCCTTGTTTCCTCGATCAGGTCGAGGTTGCTCCTGAGCTGCGAAGAGTTGGAGCCGGCGTTGTAATGCTCGACTCTTGGAGAGGGGAGCCCGATCTCCAATGGGATGACGGCCTCCGTTCCATATGTCAGGTTGAAGGGAGTCTCGCCGGTGGGGACACGGAACGTGGTCCGGTAAGCCCACAGGACATTATATAGGTCTTCGACCCATTGTCCTTTGGATTTGTCGAGCCTGGCTTTGAGACCCTGCAAAATAGTACGATTTGTTACCTCGGTTTCTCCGTTCGTCTGAGGATGCGCGACCGAGGTGAAGCGATGGTCGATGCCAAGCTCAGAGCAGAACTCTCTGAAGTGGGTGTTGTCGAACTGGCGACCGTTGTCAGAGATGAGGATGCGGGGAAGCCCGAATCTGCAGATAATGGACTTTCAGACAAAATTCCGCATCTTCTGCTCGGTGATCTGGGCAAGAGGCTCGGCTTCCACCCACTTAGTGAAGTAGTCGATGGAGACAACCAGGAACTTCCTTTGCCCGGTGGCCAGTGAAAATGGCCCTAGAATGTCAATTCCCCATTGGGCAAAAGGCCAAGGGGAACTGATAGAAGTCAAAGGAGCCGAGGGCCGGCGCTGAACATTGGCGTTCCTTTGGCACCGGTCACATCTTTGGACGAAGTCCATAGCATCCTTTTGTAGTGTCGGCCAATAATATCCTTGGCGCAAAATTTTGTGGGCCAGCGCTCGCCCTCCTAGATGGTTTCCACAGATCCCTTCGTGGACTTCACGCAGGGCATAATCCGCCTCTTTTGGGCGGAGGCATCTGAGGAGTGGAGAGGTAAAGGATCTCCGGTAGAGCTTTCCCTCGTACAGTATGTATCGGGTGGCGAGGCGCTTGATTCGTCGAGCCTCTTGCTCATCAGTGGGGAGGACTTCGTCTTGTAAATAGCTGGTGAGCTCGTCTATCCAGCTTGGCTCGAACTCAGTGTAGAGGGTCTGCTCGGGCTCGTCTGTACTGGGCTTTTGGAGATACTCCAGTACTGCCTCCTTGGGAAGCTCACTCATGCGGGAGGATGCCAGCTTTGACAGCTGGTCGGCTCTGAGGTTCTCCAACCTGGCAACATGCTGGATGTGAAAAGAGTCCAGGGTCGAAGTGAGATCCCGTACCTTCTGGAGATACTTCTGCATGATCGGATCTCTGGCTTCGAAGTCTCCCACACTTTGGTTGACGACGAGCTGAGAATCACTGAAGGCCTTCAAGTCCTTCACTCCTAGCTCCTTAGCTAGCTTGAGCCCGGCGACAAGTGCTTCATACTCCGCCATATTATTAGAAGCAGGGAATTCGAGACGCAAGGCTTGCTCGGCAATCACCCCTTCCGGGCTGGTGAGAATGAGCCCTGCCCCGCTACCCCCCGAGTTTGAAGAGCCATCGACATGCAGAGTCCATGTCAAACTCGGGGGCTGCTCCACTGGTGGCTCGGGTTCTGGCTCGACCTCATCCGGTACAGTGCACTCGACTATAAAGTCTGCGAGCGCTTGTGCCTTGATCGCCGGTCTGGGTCGGTACTCGATGTCGAATTCCCCGAGCTCAATAGCCCACTTTGTGATCCGGCCCGCACGGTCTGATCTCTGCAGGATCTGCTTGACTGGCTGGTCGGTCAGTACAGCCACTGTGTGGGCTTGGAAGTAAGGTCGGAGCCTCCGAGCCGAGATGACCAAGGCATAGGCGGTCTTCTCCAGCTTGGAATATCGGGTCTCGGCATCTCTCAAGACCCGGCTGGTGTAATATACTGGCTTCTGGAGCTTGCCCTCCTCTCGGACCAGGACCGAGCTTACTGCAACAAGGGAGACAGCTAGATACAAGTAGAGGATTTCACCCTGTTGAGGCTTTGTGAGCAGGGGAGGGGAAGCCAGTAGGTGCTTGAGCTCCTCGAAAGATTGCTGGCACTCATCCGACCACAAGAAATGCTTCGGCTTCTTGAGGGCTGCGAAGAAGGGAAGGCAGCGCTCGGCCGAGCGGGAGATAAATCTCCCGAGGGCTGCGACCCGGCCTGTGAGCCGTTGTACCTCCTTAACCGTCCTAGGAGGCGTCATCTCTTGAAGGGCTCGGATCTTCTCTGGGTTGGCCTCAATCCCTCGCTGTGTAATGATGAAGCCGAGGAACTTGCCGGAGGTGACTCCGAATGCACATTTGGCTGGATTGAGCTTCATCCGGTACTTTCGGAGTGTGGAGAATGCTTCATTGAGGTCGGCTATATGGTCTTGCGCCGCCTTGCTTTTCACTAGCATATCATCCACGTAGACCTCCATGTTTCGGCCTATCTGATCCTTGAAGATCCGGCTGACCTGTTGGGAACCCGCCCATGCCGCTGATATTTCAAAAATTTTTCAGATGGCAGCGGAATCGGCATGCACAGGTTCGACGTTCATCACATGAACGTTGTTTCGAGACCTTTCGTAATTAGGTAAGAATTAAAACTTTTAAAACTAATAGGAAGATCAAATCTTCACCTTGCGCGGGTAGATGATCACCGCGAATCTGAATTCGTGGTTTTAGGAAGAGGGTTCGCTTGAAGCCGTTCAAACGTCCGGCCTCTACGGGTATCCACACGAAGTAGAGATCCGATCAACGTTTCCTTGTCTCCCCGGGGTGCTAGCTCCCTTGCAGAGACTTCCTTTGATGGCTGATCTCCTCTCTTTCAATCAACTCTTGATTGTGCTTAGAAGGAGGAAGAAGAAGGATGAAGAATAGGAAGAAGATGATCCTCTACGCAGCCTTCTCTTGTTCCTTGCGTTGGATGAAGGAAGGGAAGGGAAGGAGGCCGCCAACACTTGGAGATCTTTTCCCTTGCTTGCGGCTGCAACTAAAGAGGAGGAGAGGGGGCTTCCACGGCTTGAAGAGGAGGAGAAGACTCATCTAGGGCGCCGGCCCTAGTGCCTCTCTTATAGCCATCAAGGGCTCCTCCAAAGTAGGAGCCCTAGATGATTTTCCAAAAAGGGAAGGGGGGCGCCGGCCCCTCTCTTCATGCCGCACACAAGGAGAGGAGGAGGGGCGTGATCCCTCCTTCTTGTGTTGCCCTAATCCTCTTCCAAAGAGGATTGGGTGCCTCTCTTATGGTTAAGTCCTAATCTAATTAGGATTGACCATATTGGGTTCAATCTATGCTAGTCCTAATCCAATTAGGACTTGAATGAACCATGACTCAATTGAACTCTTCAATCCTAATCCAATTAGGAGTCATGTTGATTCATTAGATTATTAATTAATTTAGACTTAAGAAATCCTAATCCAATTAGGATTTGTTTAATTTTAGTCCTAATCCAATTAGGACTCCATTTGAATCCGAAGTCCTAATCCAATTAGGATTTCTAGGAATCCTACTCCAAGTAGGAATCCAATTCAAAATTCCTAATCTCATTAGGATTGTAGGAATCCTATTCCAAATAGGAATCCCAGTCCTACTCCAACTAGGATTCCCAGTCCTAATCCAATTAGGACTCTAGGAATCCTACCCGAAGTAGGATTTGTGTTTAAGTCCAATTAATTAATTCCCTTTGTTCCTCTTCAACTTCTTATCAATCAAATTGATTTCTTGTGATTCCTAATCACGATTTCAACCATCGGATCGGTCAATACTTCTAGTGTGTGTGACCCCATAGGTTCTATTCTGACTGGTAGTGAGATATATTGTGATCTCTATCACTATATCATTGAAAAACTCCTTTCAAGGGTCTGTTGGGAACCCGCCCATGCCGCTGATATTTCAAAAATTTTCAGATGGCAGCGGAATCGGCATGCACGGGTTCGACGTTCATCGCATGAACGCTTGTTTCGAGACCTTTCGTAATTAGGTAAGAATTAAAACTTTTAAAACTAATAGAAAGATCAAATCTTCACCTTGCGCGGGTAGATGATCACCGCGAATCTGAATTCATGGTTTTAGGAAGAGGGTTCGCTTGAAACCGTTCAAACGTCCGGCCTCTACGGGTATCCACACGAAGCAGGATCCGATCCAAGCTCTCTATCTCACCGGGGTGCTAGCTCCCTTGCAGAGATAGCTTTGATGGCTGATGTCCTCTCTTTCAATCAACTCTTGATTGCACTTGAGAGGAGGAAGAAGAAGGATGAAGAAGAGGAAGAAGATCAAATCCCTTCGCAGCTTTCTTCTCTTCACACGCGCTGAAGCCAAGGAAGAAGACCAAGAGGAGGGAGACGCCTCCTCTTCTTTTCTCCTAGCTGATGGCGGCTGAACCAAGGGAGGAGAGGGAGAGGGTGGCCACGGCTTGGAGGAAGAAAAGGCTTCACCTAGGGCGCCGGCCCTAGTCCTCTTTTAATAAGGTTTGGAGCTCCTAACAATTAGGAGCTCCAAGACAATTTTCCAAAGAGGGGGCGCCGGCCCCCTCTTCTTCATGTCGCCCTAGCCATGTGAGAGGGGCTGATGTCCCTCTTACTTGGTTAACCTAATCCTCTTCCAAAGAGGATTAGGTGCCTCTCTCATGGTTTAATCCCAATCCAATTAGGATTAGCCAATTGGGTTCAATCTATGCTAGTCCTAATCCAATTAGGACTTGAATGAACCATGACTCAATTGAACTCTTCAATCCTAATCCAATTAGGAGTCATGTTGATTCATTAGATTAATAATTAATTTAGACTTAAGGAATCCTAATCCAATTAGGATTTGTTTAATTTTAGTCCTAATCCAATTAGGACTCTATTTGAATCCGTAGTCCTAATCCAATTAGGATTTCTAGGAATCCTACTCCAAGTAGGAATCCGATTTTGATTCAAAATTCCTAATCTCATTAGGATTGTAGGAATCCTATTCTAAATAGGAATCCCAGTCCTACTCCAACTAGGATTCCCAGTCCTAATCCAATTAGGACTCTAGGAATCCTACCCGAAGTAGGATTTGTGTTTAAGTCCAATTAATTAATTCCCTTTGTTCCTTCTTTAACTTCTTATCAATCAAATTGATTTCTTGTGATTCCTAATCACGATTTCAACCATCGGATCGGTCAATACTTCTAGTGTGTGTGACCTCATAGGTTCTATTCTGACTGGTAGTGAGATATATTGTGATCTCTATCACTATATCATTGAAAACTCCTTTCAATGGGTTGGAACGATTCCAACTCAACTCATTAGGGTTTATCGATCATCAAGATAATCCCTATGAGTCCCACCATCCACCAGTGACACCTAGCAGCATGTAGTGGCTACCCAGCAGAATGGAATGATGAACCTCTAGGTGCAGTTAACATGTGATACAGTCCTACTATCGTGGATCCCTACAGGACGGAGGTCATGGACAACTCGTCAAACCCCATCGTCTGTCATATGTCAAGATTTATTCGACTCGAGTTCGATAGTGAAAAACTCTTTCTCCACTGTGCATACTGCCCCGGACGAGGTCTTACGAACTCAGTCTTATAAATCACATAGGATCTCTCCTTATCTATCAAGGTCGATAGATTCCATATAGGTGCATACCCTACTCCTACAGTGAACTTACTGCAGCCAATCTACACTGCATGGACCCATATGGCTAGAGACCATGTATGTGTGCAGTCAAACTACAATAACCTCACTGTGAGTAGCCGAAGCGTCGCAGGTCAAAGGACCAGTCACACTACTGCAACATCAAGCAAGTCACTGACGAGTGGATAGACATCCAAGTGACTTCTTGTATTGGTCACGCTCAGTACCCTTGTTCTCTAACAAGCACCTGCACTATCACTTCAGTGTCCCTACACTGTGGACTCAAGTCTCGTCCATCCAGAAGGAGAGTGATCTGTGCACTGATCGGATCGATCACCGTCCTCGTGATGATCCTTTGATCAGGAGCATTTAGAAATTAATCACCAATGATACATGGCTCAAATTCTCAACTCTTGAGAATATGTATCATCATCTTATTAATTTCTTGGACGATTCATAGACACATAAACAATATGAATGAAAAAGATGCCTTTTATTTATTCAATAATAAATAGTCAAGTACAAAATTATGTCCCTAGAATCAACAATGTGTCAGCCAAATTGGCTTCTAGGGCATACATCTAACAATCTCCCACTTGCACTAAAGCCAATTGGTCATATATCTTAGGCCCATCTTCTCAAGGTGGGCTTCAGTCTTTTGCTGACTCAGCTGCTTAGTGAAAGGGTCTGCCACGTTATCCGCGGAGTCTACTCTCTGCACCTCTACATATTTCTTCTCCACATAGTCGCGTATGAGGTGAAAGCGCCGCTCTATATGCTTAGACTTCTGATGAGACCTTGGCTCCTTAGCAAGGGCTATGGCGCCATTGTTATCGCAGTAGAGTGTTATGGCATCTGATGTCATCACATCCAGCTCTGCAATGAATTTCTTGAATCAGAAGCCTTCCTTAGCAGCTTCAGAGGCGGCGATGTATTCGGCTTCCATAGTCGAATCAGCAATGATCGGTTGTTTAGAACTCTTCCAATTCACCGTACCACCATTGCACAAGAACACGTATCCAGATGTTGACTTCCTGTCATCGACATCAGTCATGAAGTCTGAATCTGTGTACCCTTCTACCTTTAACTCTGATGATCCTCCAAAAACCAAGAATAAATCTTTAGTTCTTCTCAAGTACTTAAGAATATTCTTCACAGCTATCCAGTGTTCTTCACCTGGATTCGACTGATATCTACTTGTGACACTCACAGCAAGAGCTATATCAGGTCGTGTACATAGCATGGCATACATGAGGCTTCCTATTGCCGATGCATAAGGAATCTTGCTCATGCGTTGAATCTCCTCAGGTGTGTTGGGGCACATCTTCTTGGAGAGATGAATTCCATGCCTTAGGGGTAAAAGACCCCTCTTGGAGTTTTCCATGCTGAACCTCTTCAGCACCTCCTCTATGTACATTTTCTGTGACAGGCCAAGCATCCTTTTAGATCTATCTCTATAGACCTTTATTCCCAAAATATAGGATGCTTCCCCAAGGTCTTTCATGGAGAATTCTTTTGACAACCAGACCTTGACCGAGGTTAGCATGGGAATATCATTCCCAATCAGGAGAATGTCATCTACGTACAGTACGAAAAAAACGACAGCACTCCCACTAACCTTTTTATAAACACATGGTTCCTCCTCGTTTTTGATGAAATCAAACGTTTTGATTGCATCATCGAAACGAGTGTTCCAACTCCGAGAGGCTTGCTTTAGTCCATAGATGGACCTTTGCAGCTTGCAGACCTTGTGATCTCCATCACTGGAAGTAAAACCCAAAGGCTGTTCCATATAGATATCTTCATCAAGATATCCATTCAGGAAAGCAGTTTTCACATCCATCTGCCAGATTTCATAATCATGAAATGCTGCAATGGCAAGCAATGTTCGGATGGATTTTAGCATGGCTACAGGTGAAAAGGTCTCCTGATAGTCAATGCCTTCGCGCTGACTATACCCTTTCGCCACAAGCCTTGCCTTATAGGTCTCTACCTTTCCATCCGAACCTATCTTCCTTTTGTAGATCCATTTGCATCCAATAGGTACAATACCTTCTGGTGGATCTACTAAGGTCCAGACTTGGTTGGAATGCATGGAGTCTATCTCTGACTTCATAGCTTCCAGCCATTTCTCGGAATCGATATCAGATATCGCCTCGTTGTAGGTTTTGGGATCCTGTATGTGATCCCTATCTCCCACTAGGAACATTTCCTCAGTATCCTCTTCAAGTATACCTAAGTATCTATCGGGAGGATGGGAGACTCTACTAGATATACGAGGTAGTTGAGGGACATCGTGTACTGGCTCCTTATGAATAGGTTCTATAGGATCCATGACTCGTTGCTTTTCAGAGACTTTCTCTTCAAGCTCAATTTTCCTCCCACTGCCTCTATCAAGGATAAACTGATTTTCCAAGAAGATGGCATGACGGCTCACAAACACATTGTGATCCTCTGAGACGTAAAAATTGTATCCTAATGACTCTTTAGGATATCCTATAAAACGAGCACTTATGGTCCTAGCCTCTAACTTGTTCGCCTGTAGTCGTTTGACGTGGGCCGGACATCCCCAAATCTTGAGATGACCCAGACTTGGTTTCTTACCATGCCATATCTCATACGGTGTGGTAGGAACGGATTTAGAGGGAACTCTATTCAATAAATAAATCGCTGTGAGTAAGGCATCTCCCCAAAGGAACATAGGTAAATCAGTGAAGCTCATCATGGACCTGACCATATCCAATAGGGTCCGATTTCTCCTCTCTGACACCTCGTTGAGTTGAGGTGTACCCGGAGGTGTCCATTGTGAGACTATGCCGTTTTCTTTGAGATAGTCCCGGAATTCCCCACTAAGGTATTCTCCTCCCCGATCTGATCGAAGAGCCTTAAGAGGTTTTCCAGTTTGTTTTTCTACTTCATTTTTGAACTCTTTGAACTTTTCAAAGGATTCAGACTTGTGTCTCATAAGATACACATACCCATACCGTGAATAATCATCGGTAAAGGTAATGAAGTAAGAATAACGTCCCCTGGCTAGCACATCGAATGGGCCACATACATCTGTATGTACTAGGGTAAGTATTTCAGTGGTCCTCTCCCCATGTCCTACAAAGGGTAGTCTGGCCATCTTTTCTTGAAGACAGGACTCGCAAACTGGATATGACTCGGAAGTCAATGAGCCTAAGAGCCCATCTTTATCCATTTTGTTCATTCTATCTTCTCCAATATGGCCAAGTCTGAGGTGCCACAAATATCTTTGGTTTATCTCATCTCTGGATCTTTTGGATCCTTTGGCACTCACATCTTGCTCGGAAACATTCACAGATACATCCATATGTAAATGGTAGAGACTGTCAATCATAAAACCACGTGCGACTATTTATTTCTCAAATAAATAGAACAGCAGTCTTTGTCAAATGTAAAAACATGACCTTCCTGTGCTAGACATGAAACAGAAATCAAATTTCTGCTAGCAACAGGTACATAATAGCAGTCTCTAAGTATTAAACTAAATCCAGACGGTAGTCGCAGATGGTAGGTGCCCACAGCCACAGCAGCAACTTTTGCCCCGTTGCCAACCCGAAGGGTTACCGCACCTTCCGCCAGCCTTCTACTTTCCTTTAGACCCTGCATGGTAGTGCACAAATGAGCACTAGAACCAGAATCTATAACCCAACTAGAAGTAGAAGAAACCGTTAGATTAGTTTCAATTATGAGCAAGTCTATACCTTCTGAAGGTGTGTCACCTTTCTTGTTCTTCAGGCTCTCGAGGTATGAAGGACAGTTTCTCTTCCAGTGGCCTTCGACATTGCAGTGGAAACATTTTCCTTTGTCGTTAGCCTTTTTCTTTTGAACTTCCTTCTTTGGCTTCTTGTCTTTCTTCTGCTTCTTTGTAGGCTTCCTTTTCTTCCAAGTAGACTTTCTCTTGGAACCAGAAGTCAACTCAGCAGCGAGGACATTGCCCCTTGAACCTTTCAAGGCTCCCTCAGCATTTACCAACATGTTGATTAGTTCAGTCTTAGTGCATTCAATCTTATTCATGTGGTAGTTTACTATAAACTGACCAAATGAATCAGGAAGTGACTGTAGGATCAAATCCACTTGCAATTCCTTGTGCATGTCCATACCGAGCTTCTCAAGCTCCTCTAGGTCCTTGATCATGGTCAGACCGTGATCATGGACAGATTGCCCTTCGCGCATCTTCGCTTTGAAAAGCCTCTTGGACACTTCAAAACGAGCTGTGCGACTCTGCTCACCATACAACTCTTGTAGGTGTGCCAGTATGTCCCTAGCAGTCTTTATATTTTCATGCTGGCATTGGAGTTCATTAGACATAGATGCCATCATATAGCATTTTACTCTAATGTCATCATCCAACCACTTTTTATGCATCTCACGCTGAACATCAGTGGGACGTGCTGGTAATGTGGGGATATCTGAATCGAGTATATAGCCTATCTTCTCACAGTCCAAAACTATTTTGAGATTTCTAAGCCAGTCCTTGTAATTGGTTCCGGTCAGTCGGTTGGTCTCAAGAATACGGGTCAAAGGGTTTGAAGCCGACATTGTATCTGCAGAGAGTAAAGATTCTAGTTAGACTTTTGTACTTGATCCTAATCTGTCCTAAGGTCTTTTAGAACAAATGTGACTCCCACTATTTTCTCGAATTCCTCACACTCCCCTGGTAGGAAAACGGAAATCCCACACGACTAGGGTTTCTAGTGGGTACTGCGGTCCCACCAATTTACATGCCACCTCACCTAACAGTTATTGGTGACACATAGATGGATGAGTGTACAACTCTTGTACAATGCTTCTCAAGCATGTTGCAGTGCAACTTGGTCTCTAAGCCATGAAGACCTCACCTAATAGTTATTGGTCTCATTTCTTAGTTAAGTCAGACCCACCGTATAACCGTAGGAATAAAGTCGTCATTGGGTCCTCACCTAACAGTTATTGGTGCCCAACCCCACCTTTACCCTACAACATCTCATGTCTATAGAGAGGTCCAGCCCCCCAATGCAACTTGACCACTGTATCCAGCCGAGACAAATCAACATCAGAAAGGCCTTAGCAGCTCTACTACAGTGGAAGACCTATTGACTTAATATTGGTTAATCAGGTCTTAGTGTTTGCAACTTGAGCCTTTCATAAGAGGTAATCGAACAATTGGCCAGGTAAGCAGGTGGGAGGCTCCCCTTACTCAGAGAGTAAGGTCCTAATTAAGTAACCACCTTTCATGCTTTCCTAGACACCAATTAGATCAATTAATCTAATATGACTTGCTCATGTCGGTTCACTCTCGACTTGATTGAGGAGGTTTTGATTTAGGTCTCAATTGGGTTTGCTACATCACATGTAGACCTATCTACCCGACTCTCATTCACATCACATGCAAACGGCGCATTGCAGGCAGTTATAATCGCGGCAATAATTAAAGCTAAACTTTAACTAGGTGATGATCATGGATTCTAATTAGGTCGTATTACAAGCACATGCACATCAATCGATCAAGTGGTCTTCAACTCTTGAATTGATTCCAAGCTTCCTTGATTCGATCCTTGATCAACTCTTGATCCCATCGCCATCAACCGCTTAGATCACCTTTCATCTCATGCCTTTGCTTCAACTTGATCGTTGATGTACATCACATCACAGAAATACAACCAGATGTAAAATAAAAATAAAAATAATTTACATCTCCTTTTAGGAGGCACGCAGGCCTCTCAAAACATCAAATAAGATGCATGCAAGCATCTGAAAATCTGATTTACATGCATCACATAACATCACAGAACATCTCAGACATTGCAGAACATTTCAGCACAATTAAAGGGTCCATCCATGATCATCACCATACGCATCTCATGCATTAAATAAAATTTACAGATCTGAATATTTAACAGATTATGTCATCTTATGAGTTGCTGATCATGCAAGATATGATTCTAATATTTTTAATCTCATTAACAAATCAATAGAATCATTAATCTAATCGCATAGAAAATCAGCATGCAGAAAAATCAGCAAGCTGAAAATTCTGCATGCAGAAAAATTCAGCAAGCATAATCTTTAAATTTTCAGATCTATTATGCCTTAATCATTTAATCCTAATCTTAATCTACGCAACCATGGCTCTGATACCACTGTTGGAATCCCTCGCACGCCGCAGAAAATTTCAGAAAAATTCTGCGCGCAGCGGAAGACATCGCGGGGATTCCGTTCATCGCATGAAACATATTTTCCAACACTTGGAGATCTTTTCCCTTGCTTGCGGCTGAACAAGAGAGGAGAGGGGGGTGGCGGCAGCAAGAGGGAAGGAGCACACCTAGGGCGCCGGCCCTAGTCCTTTTATAAGCATCAAGGGCTCCTACAAGTTAGGAGCCCTGACAATTTTTCAAGAGGGGGCGCCGGCCCCTCTCTTCATGTCGCCCTAACAAGGAGAGGGGCTGATGCCCCTCTTACTTGGTTACCTAATCCTCTTCCAAAGAGGATTAGGTGCCTCTCTCATGGTTTAATCCTAATCTAATTAGGATTAGCCAATTGGGTTCAATCTATGCTAGTCCTAATCCAATTAGGACTTGAATGAACCATGACTCAATTGAACTCTTCAATCCTAATCCAATTAGGAGTCATGTTGATTCATTAGATTAATAATTAATTTAGACTTAAGGAATCCTAATCCAATTAGGATTATTTAATTTTAGTAGGATTTAATCAAATACTTTTTATAATTTCCAACATAGTAGGACTGTATCACATGTTAACTGCACCTAGAGGTTCATCATTCCATTCTGCTGGGTAGCCACTACATGCTGCTAGGTGTCACTGGTGGATGGTGGGACTCATAGGGATTATCTTGATGATCGATAAACCCTAATGAGTTGAGTTGGAACGATTCCAACTCAACTCATTAGGGTTTATCAATCATCAAGATAATCCCTATGAGTCCCACCATCCACCAGTGACACCTAGCAGCATGTAGTGGCTACCCAGCAGAATGGAATGATGAACCTCTAGGTGCAGTTAACATGTGATACAGTCCTACTATCGTGGATCCCTACAGGACGGAGGTCATGGACAACTCGTCAAACCCCATCGTCTGTCATATGTCAAGATTTATTCGACTTGAGTTCGATAGTGGAAAACTCTTTCTCCACTTTACTGCCCTGGCCAAGGTCTTAGAACTCAGTCTAACAAATCACATAGGATCACTCCTCTTCTATCAAGGTCGATAGATTCCTTGTAGGTGCATACCCTACTCCTACGGTGAACCTACTGCAGCCAATCTACACTGCATGGACCCATATGGCTAGAGACCATGTATGTGTGCAGTCAAACTACAATAACCTCACTGTGAGTAGCCGAAGCACCGCAGGTCAAAGGACCAGTCACACTACTGCAACATCAAGTAAGTCACTGACGAGTGGATAGACATCCAAGTGACTTCTTGTCTTGGTCACGCTCAGTACCCTTGTTCTCTAACAAGCACCTGCACTATCACTTCAGTGTCCCTACACTGTGGACTCAAGTCTCGTCCATCCAGAAGGAAAGTGATCTGTGCACTGATCGGATCGATCACCGTCCTCGTGATGATCCATTGATCAGGAGCATTTAGAAATTAATCACCAATGATACATGGCTCAAATTCTCAACTCTTGAGAATATGTATCATCATCTTATTAATTTCTTGGACGATTCATAGACACATAAACAATATGAATGAAAAGATGCCTTTTATTTATTCAATAATAAATAGTCAAGTACAAAATTATGTCCCTAGAATCAACAATGTGTCAGCCAAATTGGCTTCTAGGGCATACATCTAACAAGGGGAAAGGAAGAAGATGGAGTCACGAGGAAGAAGACCTCAGATCCATCACTTCCCTTCTCCAATAAACCCTAAAAATCCCTCTCTGACCTCCTACAGTCCCGACCAACCCACAATACCATGGATCTCGGCCCATCCCGGCGGCCGACGGCGGCCAAAAATCCGGAGGAGAGGAGCCGAAACAGGGGTACCCTGTTTCGGATCCTTCTTCGGTGATTTCATCGGCCATAACCCACCAACTTGACCCAAAAATCTAGCAAATGAAATGCAAGGGAAGGAGCCATGCTTACCTCGGTCCGATGGGTGTTCCGGCGACCTTTCCGGCGAGAAATCGGAGGAGGAAATCCGTGAGCAAACATGCACGGGTCCAAGATCTCTTCACCGATTTGTGGGGATCTTCTTGAAGGAGGAAGGCTTTTTCAGCTTTCTCTACGGCCGGCCAGCTCTTGGTCGCCTCTCCCGACGACCGGCCTCCCCTCACGCCCCGCCTCCCCCCCTTGCAACCCCTCTTCCACGATCGTGCCTAGGGCACGATCATAAAAGGGAGACGGGCCCGGTATTTTCGGGCCGGCCCGTTAACCCTTTTCCCTTTTTTTTTTGGGGTTTTCACATTCTTCCCTCCTAAAAAAAAAATTTTGTCGGCGAAATTAACGTACCTGGTATACCAAAGAGTTGAGGGTGTTTGGCTTTTATTTCTTCCTCGAGCTCCCAAGTGGCCTCTCTTTCTGAGTAATTACTCCATTGTACATTTACATAAGGAATGGTCCGACGTCGCAACACTTGATCCTTTCTATCCACAATCCGTACTGGGTACTCTTCATAAGTTAGGTCCTCATGCAGACTTATAGGCTCAAAATCTACCACATGGTTCGGGTCTGGAATATATTTTCTCCTCATTGAAACATGGAACACATTATGTATGCCTGATAAAGCTGGTGGTAGAGCCAAACGATATGCCACTTCTCCAACTCTATCCAAGATCTCAAACGGACCAACATACCTAGGGCTCAATTTGCCACGAACCCCGAACCTCATCACACCTTTAGTAGGAGATACTTTCAAGAAAACATGATCACCAACCTGAAACTCCAGTTCTCTTCTCCTATTATCAGCATAACTCTTTTATCTACTCTAAGCTATAAGGAGCCGTTCTCTGATCACCTTTATCTTATCCACAGTTTGTTGTACTATCTCTGGTCCCAGTACTTTTCTTTCTCCCACATCATCCCTGAGATCTCAAATAGTCTCCCTCTCGAAGTACCTACTCACAAGATTTTGACATACAAAAATCACAGCATCTCGAAACTTGATCCTTTCTATTTACCACACGTAGTAAGTCCTTTTTGATCTCCTTCAAAAGAATTCCATACTCCCAACCTTGGATTAAAATGCCATAATTATATTCCAAAGAAATTAATTTCTCTTGATTCTACATAGAGATCAAAATTGGCTTAACAGAAATAGGAGAAATCTTTAGTATCAAATGCTCTTAATATTTTATAATCATTTTTCTTTTCTTAACTTTGCCTGTGATAATGATCAACCTTTATCCTAGGAAAACCACAAACCTGTTCAAATAGGTATATTAACAATGTCAGAGCTAGGAGTTGAAGAACTATGTTAAATCATTCTAGGCCCAAGCTTAATCACAGAGCTATCAATCCGTTAATGTTAAATTTGAGATGCCCCAAAATTCTTCTTAGAATTATTAAAAATAGGAGAGCCCATAGCTACTTCCAGTAGGCAAAGAATCAACCACATTCCCCTCTACTAGAAAACTAACTCAAGTCTTCCATAATAATACCCTTCAGATCAAGGTATTATCATTATTATTTTTTTTTTCTAATCGGTTTCAAAATAACTCAAACCACTATACTTTCGCTGCGCACTCTGATCTAACTCATCAAATTCTTTAAAGTCACAAAATGATTTCTGACCAAAGTATCACTTTGCATCGAGACTAAGAAAATCCAAATTTTAAATTTTCAAGTAGAACTAGAGCAAAACCTCTAGATCTTTTTGTTCTCGATTTATATAGAGTATACTTACCATAACTAACCCCCAATCCTTTAGTCAAGTTTAAGATCACTACGTGATCTCCACAACCTTCTTAGAATCCAAAAATATTTAAGTTTAATTTAAAGGGGGTAATTCTTGTATTCCCTTAGCAATTTAATTAGAAAATCTACCTTGATTTTCCTTCCAACAGAATTTACTTCAAATTCAATAGGTTAGAACTGTTGAGCCAATACCACTATGAGTAGGAATTAACTCTATCGATCTCTAGATCTTTCTTCACCAAGATTCTTAACATCCATCAACAATGCTATATATGATAATTCATGTAAGCATCTCATGACCGAAGTCTCTACTCAATATGACATTTATTAGTGGCTTCATCAACAATGACAAAAGATCCCTGCTCAAATCTTAAATCTAGGCTCGAGTTTTAGATTAACACATCCAATAATCTCCAACAGTTATAAAAAAAAAATTCAGGAGCCCAATCCAAACATGAGAATTCAAATAATTAGAATTCTCCCATCAATATGCATACTCTATGGCCTCAAAATAATCAAATACATCCATACGAAATAGACCTATTTGCAATATCCAACATGCCAACACCAGATATAATCCACATACATTTTCAACTTCGAAGAACGTTCCTTTCAATATTATGAAATCTCCTTAGCTTACTCCAATACTAAATCAACGTACAAATTCCACTCTAATAATTAGCAGCAACATCCAAAAGTACAGTCACATCAAAACCCATATCAAATTTGAACTTTCAAATCATTTAAATAATATCTGAACATGGTATACTCAATATGCCATTGTTGACCTACACTTATCTTAGGTCAAACCTCTCTTATCATCATCAAAGACAATTTATGCTTTCCTTCCGCATGCATCTAAACCAAACCGATGCATACATTTTATCACAATGCCCAGTGATCTTACAGCTTAAGCACTGAATTTAATTGTCATGTCCAAAGTGATCATAACCTTAAACTATGATATATTTCTGTCACGATCCCTAGTGATCTTAAACATATGCTCAGATTCCAACTGGTCACATTTTCCAATAATCTTAAACCTCAAACTTTAATGCCATTAAGGCCACAGTCCCTAGTAGTCTTAAACCTTATATTATAATATCATTCTTGTTACAATCTCAAGTGATTATAAACCAAATCTCTGATAGTTTTTCTATCATAATTCTCCACTGATACTCACCTGAACATAAACCCTAGGATACCTTAACCTGGCTCTGATACCACTCTGTCACGCCCCGAACCCATCACCCGGGTCCGGCCGCGACCGGCCGCATGAGCCCTAGAGCAGTGCCCTAAAGATCATGCAAGGCCTAAAAGGTACAATATTCACATATATGCCAAAATCAAAGATTAATGTAATTCAATCAAATCCAACTAAAATGTACTGATTTATTACATAATTTCAAATGTCCATAAATAAAAGATAGATTAACTCCTATCTATCCAGCAATCAGACTCCATGCTGATTTTATTTCTCGTCCCACCCAATGGTCTCTACAAATCCAGTGCCTCTGAAAAAGAAAGTAAATGTAGTATGAGCTTTTGCAGCCCAGTAAGAATCCTAACAGCCACACATAGTAAAAATCATAAAATAATCAATGCATCAAAATATATGTCATTTCATCATTTCAAAGGCTCAACAAATAACAAATATATACACAAACCATTTTGTATACATAAATTCTTTTTCACATTATGTGATCCATTCCCGTATTACCCTAATTCCCAAGTCTTCAGACTTTTTACTTCTGGCGTTGGACTAACTAAGTTCATGACCCAGTCCAAGACTGTACAAATCCCACGCATAAGCTCGTGGCAGCTATCCCATGCGTAAGCCCGTGGAGGCTATCCTACGCATAAGCTCGTAGAGGCTATCCCACACATAAGCCTGTGGAGGCTATCCTACGCATAAGCTCGTAGAGGCTATCCCACGCATAAGCTCGTGGCAGCTATCCTACGCATAAGCTCGTAGAGGCTATCTCATGACAAGGTTAGTCCAACCCATTTTACATGTCTAGTTTTATATTTAATAATCACATTTCCATCACATCACATATTTTCATAAATTCTCAAAAATATGTTAATTCTCTCCAATTTAATTATTTCAATATTTCCATAGCAATCAGAATGCACATCTCATATGTGTCATACAAGCTCATAAAATTAATATCAACATAACTATAAAAATATATCCAACGATAAATCCAACAAATGCATAAATAGAGGTGCTCAGATGTAGAAATTCTTACAGAAATTGTAGACTGACTCAATCACGGATTTGAGTCACAACCTACTCGCTGGGTGCTGAGTCCCCTGATCAAAATCTTCTGGCACCGCTGACTCTTCCCCTACAACATCAAATATATTTCACAAACTAAATTATTCAATATTTAAATATTCTAAACCATAATTCACATCTACTATGGGGTCCATCACCAAATCCTCAAGCATCTCAATCCTCCAAATCTAGGGCAGTCGGGGTGGCCCGACTCCCACCCTTGTACTACCAGCCTATATCGTCGCCAGCTGTGGCCGCAGCCATGCCGCGACGATGATCGGTCCCGGTGAAGAGACCAAAAAAAAGAAAGATCTCTCTCTCTTCATGGTTGGGAGTCCATCTCCCTCTCTCACATCTCTTTGGTCCAAGGGCAATAGCCATGGTGGTTGTTGTGAGGCCCAATAGTCCCACATCGGAAAGACTCGTTCCAGAGCCTGGGCATATAAGGCGGGTGACTCCAAATCCTGCAGACGCGTTTTGGGTGGAAAACAAAACCGGGGAGGGGTGAAGGACGCTTGCGTGAAGCCCCAGAACCGGACAATATCTGGCAGGGGAGCCCCACGGTCCCCCCTCATGTGGCCCCCACGTGGGCACTAGGTGCCTCACGTGCCTCGCGCAGGCGGGGGCGTGACATTTGGTATCAGAGCCGAGGACGGCTCTTGTTCGATGGTGGGAAGGGTGTGAGGCCCAATAGTCCCACATCGGAAAGACTTGTTCCAGAGCCTGGGCATATGAGGCGGGTGACTCCAAATCCTGCAGACGCGTTTTGGGTGGAAAACAAAACCGGAGAGGGGTGAAGGACGCTTGCGTGAAGCCCCAGAACCGGACAATATCTGGCAGGGGAGCCCCGCGGTCCCCCTCATGTGGCCCCCACGTGGGCACTAGGTGCCTCACGTGCCTCGCGCAGGCGGGGGCGTGACAGTTGTGCCCTCTCCTTCCCCAGCCCAACAACACCACTGGCCGAACCATCACCAGCCGTCACTGTTGCAGTCGCCGGCGATGGTGGCCGGACAAGGGGAAGAGAGAAGAAGAGATCTCCTCTTCTATCTCTTCTTCTTCTTCCTCCCAAGAACATGCGTGATTTCCTCCCCCTTCTCCAATCTCGACAGGACTTCTCTCCTCCCTTCCCCCTTCCTCTTTCATCCACGGAAGACCACTCTTCCCTCCTCCAAACATCCACCGGAAGCCCTCCTAATAGTGGCTCGGCCCCCACTCGACAGCAACCCCCGTGGCCCACGACTGTCGCCGCCGTCGCCGCCAGTGGCCTGCTGCCGTCGCTGCCGCCAACGTGAGGGAAAGGGGAAAGGAAGAAGATGGAGTCACGAGGAAGAAGAACTCGGATCCATCACTTCCCTTCTCCAATAAACCCTAAAAATCCCTCTCTGATCTCCTACAGTCCCGACCGACCCACAATACCAGGGATCTCGGCCCATCCCGGCGGCCGACGGCGGCCAAAAATCCGGAGGAGAGGAGCCGAAATAGGGGTACCCTATTTCGGATCCTTCTTCGGTGATTTCATCGGCCATAACCCCACCAACTTGACCCAAAAATCTAGCAAATGAAATGCAAGGGAAGGAGCCATGCTTACCTTGGTCCGATGGGTGTTCCGACGACCTTTCCGGCGAGAAATCGGAGGAGGAAATCCGTGAGCAAACACGCACGGGTCCAAGATCTCTTCACCGATTTGTGGGGATCTTCTTGAAGGAGGAAGGCTTTTCCGGCTTTCTCCACGGCCGGCCAGCTCTTGGTCGCCTCTCCCGACGACCGGCCTCCCCTCACGCCCCGCCTCCCCCCTTGCAACCCCTCTTCCACGATCGTGCCTAGGGCACGATCATAAAAGGGACACGGGCCCGGTATTTTCGGGCCGGCCCGTTAACCCTTTTCCCTTTTTTTTTTTGGGTTTTCACAGTTACGTATCTATATAAGATGGCAGAGGTATTATCAACTCGTCCAATTTATGAATTTCTTGTGACAATCAACAACTGTCTTCTTATGTTTGGATGAGACGTGGATATGGGATAGATGTAATTATTAAAACATACTCAGCTTTTTTTCAGAACTTGTGTCCATTATCTTTGAGACTTCCGCATGCGTTTTTCATAATTTTGGTAATCTATTTGCCATGGATGAGGTGGTCAAGCATCATGAATTGGGGATGTCTTGGAAGCTTTGATGCCAAAGTTGATCTGGCTAGCATGTGGAAGCTGATGGGTGTCACGCCCCCGCCTGCGCAGAGCACGTGAGGCACCTAGTGCCCACGTGGGGGCCACATGAGAGGAAAATACGGGGCTCCTCTGTCAGATATTGTCCGGTTCCGGGGCTTTATGCAAGCGTCCTTCACCCCTCCTCGATTTTATTTTCCACACAAAACGCGTCTGCAGGATTAGAAGACACCCGCTCATATGCCCAGGCTCTAGAACGAGTCTTTCCGATGTGAGACTATTGGGCCTCATACCGTATTCCCCTCCCATGTGGCCCTCACGTGGGCACTAGGTGCCTCACGTGCTCCGCGCAAGCGGGGGCGTGATATTTGGTATCAAAGCCGAAGACGGCTCTTGTCTGATGGTGGGAAGGGTGTGAGGCCCAATAGTCCCACATCGGAAAGACTCGTTCAAGAGCCTGGGCATATGAGGCGGGTGTCTCCAAATCTTGCAGACGCGTTTTGGAAGGAAAACAAAACTGGGGAGGGGTGAAGGACGCTTGCGTGAAGCTCTAGAACCGGACAATATCTGGCAGGAGAGCCTCGTGCTTCTCTCCTTATGTGGCCCCCACGTAGGCACTGGGTGCCTCATGTGCCCCGCGCAGGCGGAGGCGTGACAATGGGTGCTTGCAAATTGTCTTTATAACAACTTTGAAACTTCCAATAAATGCTCATACAAAATTATATTGGTCTACAAGATACTTCACATGCAAAGTGAAACCTGATGATGGAACTGACAGTAAACTTCATATGGGTTTTATGTAACATTAAGCACTGATTTCTAGGACGGTTCTCTTTTTTAAGGGAGCTCCTCCTAAATCATACAAATTGCACTTTTTGCTTCAAAAGTTTGACCATTCACTTGTTAGGATAGTGGAGACATGGAGTTGTCGTGCTCTTCTTTCTTTTCTGGAGGCGCACTGATGGGGAAGATGTGGTTTTGTATTGGGTCGTCGTATCTCTAGAAGATCTGTGCCAGCAGACCCGTGCATAGGGGGCATAAACTTTTCTGGGACAACGCATCAGCGTGCTTTGATCCACAGGCCATCTTCTCTCTCTTTCTTCATTTTATTATTATATTGTCAAGTTAATTATTTGCTAGTTTATCGTTCTTATTTACTGTTTTTGAATATTAGAAATATTTAATTTATCAATTATATTTGTGCATCTAGGCTAACAAAATGTAGCTCTCAGATATATTAGCTGGTCCTTGATGAAGGCCAACATTGAATTATCAACAAGCAAGCTAATAACTTGTTTCAAATGAGATTAAAGGACCTTAGATGATATATTGATGATGCTGTTCTCTAGGCTTATCAGCCTGTAATCCTTTACCAGAGAGCAGTTTGATTTCTTGGTAATGAGCATAATATTGGTGTAGTTTAGCCTAAACAACTCTTAAAGAGTCTTGTAGGGCCTCGGATTGAGGAAGCGTTTGATAACTATTTTTGTTGCAGTGACAGACATATGCACCACCCACACCATTTGAGCAAACCGAATGATCCATAGTCTCATCAGCGCAGCAAAAAGGGTGTAAGAATGGGTTACAAATTTTTTTTTTTTCATGAGATCTTCACTAGATAGCAACTTGTTCTGAATGTCTTGAATCTAATCAGCCGGACTAGATTTCCCCTCGATTCTGCGATGAAAGCTGTTATCAAACCGTTCGAAAGTTCATAGCAACTGCAGCAAGAGCAAGAAGCAGCCAGCTCGAATGTTAAAAATATTCGAATAAGAAGAGAAAAATAAAATAAAATAATATTTCTCTGTTTCTTTAAATTCGGTGCATCTAAAGAATTATATATACTTGTGTACAGACTTTATACAAAAAAAAATATAGACTGATATAGAATCATGCTAACAAAAAAAAAAAATATTATGGGCTAATAAAGGTCGTTACATGGTCCCTAAAATTATGCTAGCATCTCTCTTCAAACTCAAGATGATACTATAGGTGCCAACTTGAGTTTGGAAATTAGACCAAGAATGTATTTAAAAACTGATATACTAGATCAAAAGTTAAAGTAGCAAGCTAACGTGATAGACTAGGACCTGATATAGTAGCTCAGAGACTGACGTAGTAGTAGATAAAAGCTAATGTGGTAAAACACAACTATTATAGTAGCTCAGAAGCTGTAGCAACTATAGATTTTCATATAAGCTTTTTATCCTCTGAAGAGAAAGCCCTCGAGGCCTCTGAGATGCGCGATGAAGCTAATGATGGTTCACATGACAGCTAGGCCATGCTAATCTAATCTAATATATATATATATATCAAAATGAAGACTCTAGCAAAAGTCTCTGTCTGCCACTTCCATATCTGCCAAGTTTACATATATCAAACAAATGCAAGGAACTGTGATAAAACTATATGTTATATCAATAAGAAACTAAAAACCTCATGATATACAAATGAATTAAACACAACGGAAATAGAATTACCTCCAGCCATGTGATCAGATTTGATGTCGTTTGTCTGAAGGTTTAGGGAGATGAAAACTTTGAGATTGGAGATTGTAGGGAACAAGGAGTTCTTCTGGTCTATGCCTTCTTTCTTTGAGTGTCTAACGATGGGAATGGCAGGCACTATATTTTCAACATGGCTAGACCAGGGACCCCTTGTATACACGTTTTTCAAATAGTTTCATCCCATCAAGGAAACTAACTCTTATATGTATGCTGATAATTATCCACAACCTTTAGTTTGAACAAGTCAAATAGCTACGCTTATCTTCCAATATGTGGGCCACTATGCAACAAATAAATAAATAAATAAACATATCATTTTATTTAAAATATCTAATAGGTACCACTTCTATCTTCCTCTAAAATATTATTTTCTGGTACTATAATAACCAGCCGTTTACGAACTGGGCTAGTGGGCCGGCCTGAAGAGGCCAGGCCCAATTGAAGCAAGCCCTGTTTCTCGAAAAGGATGAAGGAGAAGACTCCCGATCGGAGTCTTCTTCCTCCTCCATTTCCGGCGACAGAGTTCGAATCGATCTCGGAGAGCTTGCCTATTTAAGGCCCATTCCTCCTCCTAGTTTCATCGATGAAGACCCGAGAATCGCCGTCGATCCCCAAGCGTTTCTTCCGGATTTCTTCTTCGATTCATCGCCGGAAAATGTCGTCGGAACACCTCGCCGGACCGAGGTAAGGGTCGACCGTCTTTCTCTCCTTCTTTCCTAGTTTGTTTCTACTGTTCATGGCCTTCTGGGTCGGCGAATCGTCGAATTTCCGTCCGAACAGGGGTGCCCTGTTTCAACTTCATCTTCTGGGTTTCGTCGCTGCTGGTCGCCTCACCACAGGGTGCTGTCGCACCACACGAACTGCGGACACTATGCCAGCAACCCCACCTCCCGGGTCTCTCTCTCTCCCTACCTCTTGCAATCTCCTCCTTGTGGACCTGCGGCATCGAGCCGAGCTCCTCTTTCTTTGGCCATCGTTGGAGTGGCTGTCGCTGCCAGCGATGATCGCAGCTGAGGGTTGTCCGGTCGTCGTTGCCGTGCTGGGCCGCCTAGTGGTCGTCACCCCTGTTCCAAGAAGAGAGGGAGAGTGGGTTCTCCCCAATTTTGGGTCGTCGTTGCACCTCAAGTTTTTGTAACACCATCAAAAATAATCCTTATGTTTAGGGCTGGAACACAGCCCAAGGCCCATCAGGCTGGCTAACTTCGAGTCAGGCTATAGACTAAGCTCGAAAGATTTTAAATCAGATTTGGGTTTAAATATAAAGCCCATTTATTTTTCGGGCTGGACTCAGGTATAACATTGGCTGAGCCCGAGCTAGAGCCTATATAAGGCCCAAAACAAAGCCCGAATTCAGGCCTGAACAAGTCTTAAACCTTTCATCATCCTTCCTTAAATCTTTGGGCTAACAACTATTGAATATTGGTGTTTTCAAGCCTCTGTTGAATCTTCTAAAGACATGAAAGTTGGATGCAATTCAAATGTGTTAAAATAATCAGAATTTTGAAGTATCAATGGAAAGTCTATTGTGAGTCTATGGATCATAATCTACTCTACAAATTCAAGCTGACCTAATCGAGTTTAGGTCGAGCCCGGGCTCAGGCTAAGCTTGGGCCTGGGTTTTCCAAAAACATTTGAGACTAAGCCCGTCCCAAAGCTCCAAAAAAATTTTAGGCCAAGCTCGAGTTGTGTGGCCCGGCCCAGCACAACCCATTTCCAGCCCTACTTATGTTGTATAGAGCATAACATTGTAAAAGATGAAAATGATATTGTTAACCAGATAAACTAAGCAAGCTACCGATCAGAAGCAGAGACTTTGACACAATGGATGTGAGAGTTTTGAACAAGGTTATATGTAGGCTAGATGGAGCAAGGGTGTGGCATGTATCTGACCAACATTGTAGATGTAAAGCTACAAACATATGACCATCAATCTGAAAACCTATAGCTCTGATATCATGTAGAATGGCATGGTACTCAGTGTCGATCAAATGTACTGGCCTAGGATCCAGATCAGTCTCCAATTAAATTAGGCAACAGTAGCGAAAAAAAATTTAGATATTCTCGAGATCTCTGGTGGTTCTAGAGGTATACACAAGATCTTTGGTGGTTGATATTGGCTGTGTGGAAGCTTATAGGAGATAGGGTGACAAAGAAACCATGCAGTTTCCAAGCGAAGTTCCCCTTCATCTGCTGCATACATTTTCTAGATGGAGCAAGGGTGCAGGATTTCTTGTTGGCAATTGGTATCTCTTACACTGCCAATTTCTAGGGTACGTATAGGATCTTTTTTGATCCGGAAGAGCCAATAGGATTTGTCCTTCAATCTGGTTGAGACATCCAAATGGACCATGGTGGATCTAAATCATCCAATTGGTAACAATCACGAGTTGGTTAGTCACGGTCAACCGAGTGGATGGATGTGAACATATGCATGCTGAGGCTATGCTAATCTATAAAATTTGGACCTGGGCCTGCTGCATTAAGTCAAATGGTGGAGATCATTCGCAATTTTTTTAATTGGATTTGCTTTGATGTTAATTTGTTAATTGTTAGACATATACCATGTATAATAGCAAAATCACAATATTACGTATGAGTGGCCCCTTTTGAGGGGGTCCAAACCCCTACGAGTGAGCAGAAAAGGGAGGAGGAATAAGGCCATGGTGAATCGTCATAATATCTGAGCAAGTGAAAGCTTCACTGCCTGACATTATGGAGTACTAACCACACAGAGGGACAGGTCCTGAAGGAAACTTGTAGTCATTAGAAGTGAGCTAGTTTGCGAAAGGTTTGGTTGTTTGAGCCTTAAAACTTTGACCAAAGTAGATTTTGGATCTGTTTGATGTTTTACGAACTTGAATCCTGCCCAGGTAAGCAATATAAGGAACAACGTCAACCAAAATTATGGATTTGAGCGGCCTGGCTCCGATTAGGGTGGCAAGCAGAGCTGATTTGGTTGTAGTCACTTTGATTTGATTCTTTAGACCTCTGGGTCCTAAGTGTGTGAGAGAGAGAGAGATAGAGCCACTCAGTTCTCTTCTCTTTCCTTGCCTTTTCTTTCTCCTCTCTATAGTTTCTCTCTCTTTTTACTAGTGTTCTCTCTTTTGGTTTTTTTTATTTCTCTCTCTATGAAACTTTCTCTCTCTACTGAACTTTCTCTCTACAAGACCTTCTCTCTCTACTGAACTTTCTCTCTCTAGATTTTTTCTGTCTATTTTTTTCTCTAGATTGGAGTTTTCTTTCTCTAGTTTGATCCGGAGAGATCATTGTTTGCAAGGACTGCTGGATAGTCATGGGTCAATAGAGGGTTTTAGGTTATCAGATACCTCGAATATTTTTTAATTTTGACTTAGTTCTGTAGGAAAACAATCTATTGGATAAAAAGATGTTGAGCAGGATTCTGCACACCTCAATTCGTAGATCACAGTAGTCTGTCTGGGTTGTCAACGAAGAGGTAAGAATTTTTGTACACCGACCTTAATATAAATATTTTTGCACCTATATACGTATGATATGCTATGATCCAGTTAAGTAAGAAGCGGAAATAGTTTTATGATGGTTTTTGTATTAAATTGTATTTTTATCATATTTGTTTGTAATTGGTATTATGATGGATGCATGTATGTGCATAACCTACACTTGCATGAGCTAATAGATGTGGCGTTTTGAACTAACCATGTGATATTGGTTGCCTCGTCACAGGCTGGAAACGTGACTATGGTTAGTCTAAAGCCGAAAATAAAATAAAAAAATTGATGTGTGGATATGAACTGGATTGAATAAACAAGGACTTTGGATTTATCTCATTATTATGGCAAGTCCCATCACAGGCTGAAAATGTGGTACTTTGGTAAGCCCCATCATAGGCTGTAAATGTGGAACTAAAATTGGCTGGCCTTGCCACAAGCTGAAAATGTGATACTTGGCAGCCCCATCACAGACTAGTAAATGTGGAACTAAAATTGGCAGGCCCCGCCACAGAAGGCTGAAAATGTAATACTTTGGCAGCCCCATAATAGGCTGGAGAATATGACCGAGATTTGGCCCAAAGTCGATAAAATAATTGATCTGGATCAAATTAAAAGGAATGGAAAGAAAGCATTGAAATCATTAATGAAGATTTATGTAAATATCATATGCTATATCACTCTTGAGTGGATGTATTTCTATTGATATTTGATGTTCATATGTACATATTGATTATTCGAAAATTATTAATAGCCGATTTATGATTTCATGATATGTGCATCGATTTTTTGTGGTTTTCAAATTCATATTATTATTGTGTTGGTATGGATGTGTGGGGATTCTTACTAGGCTATAAAGCTCACCACCCCTTCTTCTTTCTCTTTTTCAGAGATGCAGGATGCATAGATATGGATGGGATCGACGTAGAGCACGAGTGGCAGAGTCAGTTAGATAGTTTATTTTGATACCAATGAACATTGAAAGCTCTTGTAATTGAACCAATTTGATTATTTAGATATATTGGATTTATCTATTTGAGTTAAGTGATTAATTGTAGAATTATTGGATTTTTGTTCATCTTAAGCCTTGCATGATCTTTAGGGTACTGCTCTAGTGCTCATGCGGCCGGTCGCGTACTGGACCCAGGTGCTGGGTTTGGGGCATGACACAACCACCTTGTTTCTTTTGAAACTTATCCACAAAAAGAATTGCCAGTCTTCTTTCTTCAGCTGCGAATCATGAAACAGGGGCCCCATGTACTTCATGGGCAAAGATTGGCATGGGCAATTCAACAACTTAGAATATCTATAACGAATAAAAGATGAATTTTTTTTTTTTTTTTTTTGAGTAGGGTGGTCGTTCTTAGATGATGGAGCGATTTACCTAATTAATTCCATTGATAAACGAGACCTTGCTCCTTTTGTAGACCAACAAATGTTTATTAATATCTTAATTACATAAGCAAAATACCAAGTATTATTAATTAGCTAGCCGGAAGATATTACTTGGATTTTTTGTCTTTGTATAAGTGCCCAAAATCTATCCTGTGCATAGATGATGTGGTTCTAAACACACGCCCTTACGACTTAGGCATGGTTGCATCCACATCTTGAGCATGAAGTGCCTGAGACAAAGATTCTAGTAGGATGGCATATGAATCCATCTGAAAGCTGAGTATCATAAAAATACATAACACTCCATTAATTTCTAAATTACAGTTGGTTTGCTAATTTGCATAACACCAGACCGATATACTGACATGGAAACAGGATGTTTCCTTCCCTTCTTGCAACTGAAATAACAAAGAAACAGCAAAATCCAACATGACTCAAAGCCACCTAGACACGAATGCGAGCTGATAGTTCCGAAAAATACAAGTAAGACACCATCCAAAATTGCTTGCCATCTGAAGTACAGAAAGAACTGCTCTTGCCCCTGCAGTAGTACACAAGTAAATGCTCATCATTGTTCACTATTTGAGTACCTCGAGGTCCAGTACTTCTCAATCTCTTCAGCTGTTCTTCCAGGAATCCTTCCAGCAATCAGAGACCACCTATGTGGAAACAATATTCACAAGGTAAATCAGCAAGTGAGCTCCTAGTTTTCATATCTATTCCTTCCCGTGTGTGTGTGTGTGTGTGTGTGTGGAGAGAGAGAGAGAGAGAGAGAGAGAGAGAGGAGTGAAGTCTCGCAAATGGTAGTATGGAGTCATTTTAAATTTGACCAGGAATACTGAACATTCTATTACAGTATAGAGTAACTCTAAATTTGATCAGAGATACTAGACATGCTACTCTCAACAAAGGAATGCAACTATAGTTTTTTTATATATATAAACTTCAAGCTTGCTCTCAGATGACCACCTTAAACAAAAGAAAACCCAACAAACCTATCTCCAAGCAAATTATACATCCTGGCAATCAGTGTCTCCTCATCCTCTGTGAACTCCACCTTGGATCCTGACTGTTCCCTTCTGAAACAAACATCCAACAATGTCAGAAACAGGACAGCAATCCCAAATGGGAACAGATGAGAGATCAAGGAAATGAATGGAAACCAAGGAGTGGAGGCAGAGTTTTAGTGGAGAAAAGGGCACCAATTGCAAATGGTAACCTCTGGTATCTACAGAGACTCCTCAGATGATTGATCCAAGTCAGCCATCCTTCAACAATTGCAGGAGATTCCAGCAATAATCCGCTCAGAGCCTGCACAGCCTACTTCCTCGGAGGAATCCTTAGCTCAAGGTTGAATTATATGGGGGTTCATGGGGGTGTATTAGCTCTTTAAGTAGTACTAGGTGTTCTAGGGAGTAGTAGAATGTGTGGTGGGAATGAGAGGGAAGACTGGTAGGTGCTGCCATAAGTAAGCGTGTGGAGTTTGATTGGTGGTTGGAAAAGGATGTTGGGTGGTTATTTTGGTCACTTCCTTCTTCCAGTGCCCCAGCTCTCTATTTCTTTGGGCTTGAAGTGACTTCTTACTGCATCTAATGGATAAGGTATGTCGAAAATTTGGTTATCCTTTGAATAGTTGTCAGATTAGAACATCTTTTATGATCAAGGGATTATATAATCACGGTGCCGTGCTATGTAACAGTGGCATGATAACTTCTTTCTTCTACTTCCCAGACAATACCAACCTTTCTGTCTCCACAAGTTCGAGAAGACATGCTTTTGTAGATAGGAGACTAGAAGAGGTACTTGAGTGGAGAGGGGTGCAGCAGTACATAAGGTTCAAGCTTTCTTTCTTCTGTCCTTTTTCAGTTGTTGTGAAGGTTCAAACTCTCTTTAGTATTGAATGCAACAGAGGATGGAAGAATTTAGTTAGTCAGTATTGGAAATGAATGCGGAAAGTTCATGCATGTTAACGTACAAGTGACAAAGTAGAACTTTGACAAATTCATATGTTGTAATGTTGATATTTTTCTAAGGAAAAAGAAAGCTTGCTTTAATCATCTTTAGAGATACTTTCTACATTTTTTCTGGCTAGTCCCTTTATCACTGTATCAGATCAAGGGTCATTTGCATGAATGAAAGTGGGCCAGTCTGCAGGTCAACTGTTACATTTGATCATGGATTTTTGAACAAATAGAAACAGCAAACAATAAACAAGAGTGGCAGGATCAGTCCTTGTGCACAAAATTCGTGCAGACATAAAGCTTTAGCTAAATAACAGTTTTATGAACCAACAATTGCTTCCTTGAGGATACTATTGCTCATCAATTATCTCATGAAAGAAAAACAAATATTCTGTTTCCAATATACAACCTTGATGCACACCAAACTAAGAAACTCTAAGATCATGCTCGAAGAAGTCATATACTTTAGATACTAAACCCGTAAAATCAAATAGCAATATACGAATAACAGAACCACATTCTCTTGCAAAAAAATCACAAAGTCAAAATCCAAAGCAAGAAACATCCAAAGTAATTAAAAGAACAATTTTTTTCCCAGCAGTTCTCTTGATAGCATCTAGATAGCCTATTCATTTTGGACAAATTCGTATATATTGAGCTAATACTGGAGATGTTAGAAACGATATTTGTCGATAGACAATTATTAGCATGAATTTCTTTCTTCTAGAAGCGAGAGTCTCTGCACGTTCTTTCGCCGCTTGATTATACAAAATTATAAAAAAATTATAGTTCTCTTCTAGAGGTTCCACATCCTTCCTTCTGAAGCATTATAACAAAATTATAAACATAATATTGGAATATATGTAGAAAATTTTTACCTTGAGGTAAGCGAACATGATGGGTAAAGATTGATTACCAAGGCCAAAAGATTGGTCAAATCGACACATGAGAGAAAATTTTCTACTTAGTTATCATAATAGAAGATTGGCGAATTCTCTTTCTATATGTTACAATACCCTCGAGAACTCAAAGCAAAAGCAAATCCAAACCATGCCACAAAGGAGGGTTGGTGGGGGATGGGGGATGGTTCGATGGGGTTGAGGGGGACAAAGCTCAACCTTTTACCAAGGCTAGAACCTTTAACTATAACTAAATCTGACAAGTTAACTAAGTTACTTAACCAGAGAAATTAATTAGGGTAAAATATTGTAATCTGTATAGGTATAAAACCGATACTGCGCTTACTTGCATCGATGGTAAAAATAAAATTTCTTTACTGGAATTTTGTGCGCAAAATTTCAGAAAAAAGGACAATAATTTTTGCTCCAACAGCTATTAGCGACGCTTTTAAGCGTCGGTAGAAAACCATTCCGACGTTTTTCCCAAAGCGTCGGTAAAGCGTCGCCTATGCTACAGTGAAAAAAATATTTTCCGACGCTTTTAAAAGCGTCGCTAATTCCAATTTACCGACGCTTTTTAAGCGTCGCGCTTTAACCCGACGCTTTTAAGCGTCGCTCTTTACCGACGCTTTAAAGCGTCGCGAATTACCATTTGCCAAAAAAATAACCAATTGTGGTCTGCATCTTCTCCCTCCCTTCAGAAATACAAACAACCTCCTCGATCAGTACCTTTATTCCATCTGTGCGGAGGGGTTGGGTTTGGCTATATAAACAGTTATTTTTTTTTCAGATCTGCCGATGTGATGAGGTGATTTTTGGATTCCGACGACGCTTTTAACGACGCTTTTAAGCGTCCGACGCTTTTAAAAAGCGTCGGCAAATGTTGACGGGGAAAATTTTTTGCCGACGCTTGGAATAAGCGTCGGCAAATAAGAGTCGCTAATGTCCAAGTTTCTTGTAGTACAACATGTGGAATTGTTTTTAGGAAATTAGAATCTCATTCCATTTTGATTTGAATTAATATAATTTTATCCTCAATTTCATATAATTTAAATTTATTAAAATATTATCATGTGTTTCTCAATTTGCCAAGCTCAAAATATGCACATAGATAATCATCAAATACTCTCCTTTTCATTTTTTCTGGTTTAAGGTCCAACAGCAAAGCCTTCTTAGCTTGGCATGGGTAGCTCAATCCCCTTCAGAATGACACATGTAGTTATTTCCCTTTTCTTTTTCCTTTCTTTCTTTCTTTCTATTTTTTAAGAAAAGGGATAATAGCCCCAGCCACGCACAAGATTATTTACAAATTACAGAAATTATATCATCTTGTTACCAAAATTTCCTTCTACACATTGCTGACCACAAACCTATCATCAAGAAGCCCTAAAGAATCCTGGCCTCCTTTGAGTGCTACAGGATCAAAAAACAGGGACTTGATCATATTCTTCTTCTCTTGATCTGGAGCACCCAAGCCATCTCCCTTATGGTATGTGCAATGCGATATCCGTCCAAGATTTATGGCTGCATTAGCAATGTATCGAGGGAGTGGATGGCAATCAACAGCTTCTTTGTTCAGCTTCTTCCATGAATTAATGATTAAATCTTGAATGCCATTGCGAGCAACTGCCTCGGATACACCATTGTCTTGCATGTAGCATTGGATGGATGTTGGAGTATCACCTCTCTCTAACTCTGCCTGCATTTATAAAATATACAATTCATTACACTTAGCATTGAAACTTTGGTCATGCAATTATACCCATAGCATTTTTTTCTCTCAATCTCTTCAGTTTTTCTTGCATTGCCAAGTGCTCACATGTTAAACGTGTCCATTTAAATGATCTAACTATTGGAGAAGACAAGGAACGGCCCTATCTATATGCTGTCCATGGACAAATCATATGATACCACGTGTAGAGGTCGCTAAGCCTGCCTCTACCAACTGGATGGCCCAGTGGACCGAGATGGGGAGAGAAATCCATAGTTTTGCCGGGTTGCCAGTCGAGGCCGATACTTATCTTGAATTATGGTGACCTTATTCTTATCCAGTTCAAGTACAGATTTTTCTGAATATGTTCTGATTTCACTTTAAAAAGAAAATTTGGAAAAAAATTAATGATGCAGGACAATATGCTACCTAGAATAGATCGACCGCATCGGCTCATAATTCAGAATAAATTCGGAAAAAAACAACTAACAGAGAAGAGATGCTAAAAGAAAAAAAAATAGGAGAGAAAAAAAATATTCAAAACTAAACACACAGAAAGGCTCTCTCATGTGCGTAAAGGACAAAAAATAAAAAAATCTGTTGTATATAGAAAAACTAAGTAGAATAAAACTTGAAATATAATTCTAGTATAAACCAGCAATAATTCTCAGGAAGCCTTAGACTGATCAACATATTCTAGCCCTGTGATTTGTTGTTAATTATTACGTACTTAAGTTTCTCAGAGTGAAAAAGCAAAATAGTCATAAAATTAGCATTGCTTACCGAAGAAGTGGCTAAATCATTGCAAAGACGAAAGATCTCGGATGAGGACAGGAAGAGGCTTGGATAGGTCTTCAAGCACTGCAATGCCTCCTTGGTTAGTCTCTGCGTTGATAAGAGGCTAGCATGGACTAATAGGACGCAGCCTGACACTGACATCCGAGCATTGTTTAGATACTCCTCGAGGGCTGGTTTGTAGCCGTTGTAATGCCACTTTGCCTCCGTTAGGAAGGCGTTGAATAGGTCCTCCACTGAAACAATTATTGCAGGTGTCACATAATTAATTAGTCATACAACCTTAGTAAGCCTCCGATGGATACCGTTTGTTACTTCTAGGATATAATTCTCAATGAGGAATGGTAACAACAAATTATCTTATTCTTCGATTTTTTTTTTTTTTGTTCAAATTGGGAAAGAAGATCAAGGGAGCTAATGAAAAATTAATATTTCTGAGGTTTTTTGTTAGGAAATATTCGAAGCAAAATAAATTAGATGGAATAACTTGCTAGTTGCCATCATGTTTAGACATAGTTTATTTTAGATTATTTGGGGTATTGTCATTATTCTTGTACTAAGAAGCTAGTGTAAAAGAAGGATAGGATGCTGAATTTACCGCTTTTCTGAGATAAGGAAGGGCATCCCAGCCCTCTTCTCTATGTATGTGATCCGCCACTTCATTGGTTGTGTTGTACAAAGCTGAATACAAGATTTTCATATACTCTGGAAAGCCTTCCATTGCATTGGAGTCCCACCTATAAGTAGAATTAGAAAAAAAATTATTATGAAAATTCTATATAGTTATAACGAATAATTATTTTCTTTGAAAATACAATGGTTATTCTTTGGCTATTTATATTTTTAGTTTGAACAATTTATAAAATAATTTTTTTGTCTAGAAGTAAAGGGGGAAGGAGTAAAAGAGGTCCTTATTTCAAGAATAAAGTTATTTCAGCTCCCTCATATTGTCATTGTTGTAATGATTGAGGGCCTCATCTAGAAAGCTAAGTAAAATGTTGAGATCTTTGGCCTTATGCAAGTACCTAAGATTGCATCCTCACACACAATTAATGCATGAGCAATATATTCTTCCAGGCCAAAATCTAAAACCAATTATTTATAATATATACTATGATCAACTCGTGGTCATCTCAAAAAGTTGTGCTAAAATATCACCTAGTCTACAAGAATTGTAAATTAGGTCCGCTCCAACACCATTTATAAAGATTCAAGTCCTTCCAAAAAGACTAATCATAAGTTATTATTCAAATTCCTCAGCCTTGTAGAAGTACTTAGATTTCTCAGTGCATACTGATGCGAGAATAAATGTACACCCATATGATTCTCAATGTTATTTCAGGTGTTGACCAGTTTGAATAGAATAGTTATTCCTAGTTATTTTTGTTTTGTTGCTACTTTTTAAACCCATTTGGCAGGAATAAGGCTTATCCACACCTTATTCTGCTTTATTTTGGAATAATATTGCAGCCTAAAATTAATAAAAAAATCCTTCTAACCTCTGGACGGCGTTGGTGAAAAGGTTAAGCTCTTCGGTGTTCCGTAAATATCATAGAAATCATCTATAATTGCTACCAAAGCAATGCTTTAGTAAGTTCTCTCGACAATATCCAAGATGCGGCTCGAATACAATTCCAGTTGCAAAGAAGAAGTACTCTATCAATCGATCTCTAGCAAAGCTCAATTTATCCCAAGGCCTACATCTTTCCACCACCTAAAAAGAGAAAAGCAGAAAGTTCATTAGCATGATTAAGGGGATCAAATTTACAAAGGCTTCTTCTAAACAATTACAAAAGGCTTTGCACGTCTTTAATGTCAAGTTGTATAAGAGAGAAGAAAAACTAGCTAGCCAAGTTAAGATTCTAATGGTGTAGTCATGCTAGAATAGTACGATGTATCTGGCTTACCAAAAAGAAAAAAAAGTTAGATGCTAAGAACATCTAGGAAATCAGAGTATGCCTCATCAGATAGACAAGCATCAATATCTAGTAATGAAGAAAGGATAAATATCCTACAAAAAGTAACATAGTGAAAAAAAGAAAAAGAAAAACAGAAATAGGGAATAACTTAAAAAAATAAGACAACAGCAGCTAAAACAAATAAAATTTTCTTTCTTTTTCGTAGGTGTAAGAAAGAGGAGTTACAATCATTTCTTGTCTATGAGAAACTTTTGTTTGTATTGTTTGCATGTTTGTTTTTTGTTATATCTTTATGATAACTTTTACCTGTAGATATAAAGAAATCAGTTTTCTTTTACCTAAAGAGAATCCAATCAATGGAAAATCCAAATGAAAATTATGAGTGAAATCCTAGAACTAATAATAACAATAATGACATTGTCTTGTTAAGCTAAGACGAGTATATGCTTACCTTGTCAGTTTTCTAATTTCACTTGGTGTATGCTTTGCACTGTGTTGAAATCGACCTTAGCAATTGAAGAAGCATATGGTCCATGTTTCCATCTCTTTCTACTGATCTATGTGCCATTTGCTTCCACCTTGGAGTCCTCCAGTGCAAAGGAAGATCCAAAGATAGAAAACTTTTCCTTAAGGTGTGGATCCATCTGTAGCTTGAGATCGCTGAGATATTAGTTGTGAAATTCTTGCTTCATCCAGCAGTGTTTCTCCTTCAAAAGCAAGATATGAAGCCTCATGTAGGGATAATAATGCTTGAGTGTCCCTGAGAAGGCTTGCCTTGAAGTTACCGTTCTCTTCTTTCAAGCTACTGAAGATGTCTGTAGGATGCAAGCGTTTACTAGTTAGACTATAGGATTAAAATTATAGAAACCAAACTCGATCGGTATTACAAAGACTTCAATAAAGGCAATACCAGCTTCTCATGCACTGGCGAGCTAGCCCTATAGTTTCCTTTGTGTTAGTTAAATCTATTCAGAACTATATTATGAAAGGGCAATGGCTTGCTAACAAATAAGCATATATTGATATATAATACTTTAATCTGTTTCGACAGTGTACCTTGCAACATATTTCCTAGACAAGTTTGAAATGTATGAAAAGTTTGGTCAGGATACAAATTCAGCAGGGTGACCTCATTATTTCAGGAAAAACAACAACAACTGAAGGAAAATTATACACAACAGCAACAAGAAAAAATTCCTAAGCAAGCATATATGTCTGAAAATGAACTCAGTTACACGTACAATACATGTTCTATCATGGCCAACTCAGTTATACGTAAAAAGAAAAAGAAAAGATATCTCTAAAGGTTAGAACCACTAATTAATACTAACAAAAGCAATGATATTCAATAATAAAATTCGTTAAGTTATTTGAGACTTAAAATTAAGTTCAAAAGCTAATTGAACTTAATGAAAATCCAAGTCCTTTCTAGAAAACCATAAATTATTTCTGAAAAGAAATGGCAGCATGCATGCTAGCTCTGATAAATGTGAATCCAAATACTTACAGGCTACAGCATAGGATATGCCACCGGCGAACAGATCTCAGAGATTCCATCATCAGCATAATTTTTTAAGCTATTTGGTGCATTTTTTGCACTATATGTGTCATTTTATATTGCACATCAGCAATCTAAGTCAAGGAGGCCTAAGAACTAACTAACTAGAAGTCCAATGATGTGTCATTG